>NC_071088.1:6837500-7140625 GCF_027358695.1 Spea bombifrons
CATCTATGCGGTGCATTATGAATTGGGGGGAGGGACCCTAAAATGGCTATTGGTTTTCCAAATATATAACACATACTGACTAACTGCATAATAGATGTATTAAAAATGTTAAAATACTGTGTTACCATTCCACTAATGTGTATTTTTTCTTTAAAAATATATATTTTTTAAAATAGCACCAAACTTTAAGGGTGTGCGGCCTATAATCGAGCCAATACGGTGTATTACACTGGGAGGCAGGCGGGTTTCCAGGCTCTGTTGGTGTTTTTATTTATTTTTCGGGATTTCGGGCCCACTTTAACCAATTTAAGAATATTGTATGTAAATCACAGCTTGGCCCAGAGGCTGGCCCATCACTCACTGGCCCCATTGTTAAGAGGACAATGTCCCTGTGTGTCGAACGCCCCGCGGCCTCGTCTGGATACACGCTAGATGCGAGGGCCGGGTCCCGTGTTAGAGAAACAGATCAATGCGGCCTTGACGTTGGCGCACACGTGTGGGACGCGAGTTATGCGGAATTCTGCAACAAGACACAGAGCCGTACATTACCCGCCGTGCGTTACTTTATTACCAACGGAGAAAGATCTTCAAGGCCGTATTCCTCCCATACGCACCCGCAACAGATTACTCCTTCACCAAGCCCCTTGGCTTTAAAGGTTTAAATTAGAGAGTTCAGAGATTAACCCTTTAATTGTCCACCCCAAAGATACTACTAACAGCGGCAACCAAATTGTTCTAATAATGGTCTTTATAGAAACCACGACTTGCCACAAAATATTGTATTGAATTGTCACCTGTACTCAAGCAGGCATTTCGGCTGTGATATAGCAGCGTGAAAAGCCCCAGTGGAGATGCCAAGATACTCATATGCGAGATCTTCCCACCTTGCGTTAGGTGTAGGTAACTAGATGGGATCTGGGTATCTCCAAATGCTGATAGCCTCTCCCATTGGCTAACAAAAAAAATAACCTAGGGTCTCAGGGAAGCAGTTTTTTCCACCCAGAGACCCTGGGAAACAGTTTGTCACCCAGAGACCCCGGGAAGCAGTTTGTCACCCAGAGACCCCGGGAAGCAGTAAGTCACCCAGAGACCCCGGGAAGCAGTATGTCACCCAGAGACCCTGGAAAGCAGTAAGTCACCCAGAGACCCCCGGGAAGCAGTTTGTCACGCAGAGACCCAGGAAAGCAGTATGTCACCCAGAGACCCTGGGAAGCAGTATGTCACCCAGAGACCCTGGGAAGCAGTATGTCACCCAGAGACCCCGAGAAGCAGTATGTCACCCAGAGACCCCGAGAAGCAGTATGTCACCCAGAGACCCCGGGAAGCAGTATGTCACCCAGAGACCCCGGGAAGCAGTATGTCACCCAGAGACCCCGGGAAGCAGTATGTCACCCAGAGACCCTGGGAAGCAGTATGTCACCCGGAGACCCTGGGTCAAATATGATAAGGTCCCAGGTATGCAGATATCAGAGCAGAGTATGAAGGAGTCCACTCCAGGCTGTGTCCCTCTAAAAATCTGCCCTTTCGCCCCAAGATCCTGGGGTTGGGGTAAAAACCCTGGATGTCCGGCTCACACCCTGACCCTTGGTAAAACTCAGCAGGGAACATTTCTGTACTTTGCAAACAAAGGAGAAAAAAAAAAAACACAAACAAGAAAAGTCACGTGGGATAAGCCTTCTTCTCGATATTTTTCAGCAGGTTAATAGAAGAGAAAATTAGCAGCCACTTTAAATAATGCCTCATTTAACACAAAGATTCCTAATTACATTAGAAGCCCATCTGCTACGAGCTGCTTGCAGCCACGGCACACTAAATCTTTTCTGGCCCTGCTCTGTTGGGTTTGCGTGCGGTTATTACATGTTATTATTGGTGCTCATTTTGTTAATCACGTCCTTTTGGCACTTTCTTTCCAATAAAGTATGTCATCTGTTTAAACATATGTTTCTCGAAAGGAGCTGGCAGGGTACGTTGTCATGCATTGCTTCTCCACCAGAGATGGCTCCATCTGTATTTATCCATCGGAATAATTCTACTCCGGAAAAAAAAAAAAAGCCAAAAAAAACAAAAACAAAAAAAAACTGAAGTGTGGAATATTTACAAAGCAAGATTTACAGGGGAGGCATAAAATAAATAAATAAATATGTCTTGATACATTTTATACCTCTTTTGTGAAAATAAAAAGGAAAAAAAAAATCCAGTGACATTCTATAAATAAACTTTTTTTTATTTACAAGTTAATGAAAATTTCTCAATTTCTTAAGCAATTTAAGTATTTTTTTTAATTATTATTATTAATAATTTTTTTTTTTTTTTTTTTTTTTTTTTTTTTTTTACACGAAGGAGCATTTGAGGTTACAAGAAGGCAAACGATCTCTTATAAAACTTGCTCTCAGGGTATGGATGCCAAAAGTCCCACGTTTTGCCAGGACAGTCCCAACACCCCGGGCTATGTCCCAGTAAATATCCCATCAGTAGCGCCAAGAGCTCCACCTGCGCGGAAATCTGCATTTATGGATTAAAGTTGGGCCGGTCAGCGGAAGAACGTGTCATCATCCACGTAACGTGGCCATTGCGTTGAAACATGCCCCATGTTGCTGTTCAAAAGAAGACAAGTAATCAGCTTCTATGATTCTCAACTCTGTGCCAAGCCAAGAACTGGCTGAGGATCCTGGGATTTATAGTCCAAGTGTTGAATATTTATTCTTTGACTAATAAATAAACGAGGGTTAATTTGCCACTTGTACTTAACCCAATAATGTTTGCCGTAAGAAGGAAGCAGAAGGCGTCTATCTCACCAAGGGGTCTGGAACACTCACCGCTGTACAAACACACAGCCGCAGGGTGTGTAATCTTGTGCAAATACCCTACGCAAATCTCTTCTCATCTTACAGCACGGCTGTCGGAACACACGTCCGTACAACTGGAAGCAGATCCGGGTAAACTCAATGGGCGTCCTGCCGACAATTCGTGCCGGCACAGAAACGGCCATCTACGGGCAACGCGTTTCGCAATGTATTCCATTTCACGTAGATGCCATTTAACGCAATTCTCCGCTCTGTTGTCACTTACTGCCTGCGCCAACACGGCCAGCAGATCCAGCCAGACCCGTAAGAGCCCACGCACGCTATACATGTAATGCACACGCGATGAGTTATTAACCTCAGCCATGAAGATGAAATTAAATAACAGAGGTTTTAGAAGAACACTGGATCTTGCGGAGAGGGATGTAATGCGACGTCCATGACGCTTCTGGACAGCGCATTGCAAAGCATTTTATTGGACGCCAAAAAGGAATTCTGCAAAGTTAGAAAAGGGTTGCTGCGGTATAAACAGCGGTATATTCTGGTCTAAATCAACCAGGTTTCAGGTGGCAACAGCCCCTCTGCCACATAGCCGGGGGCCAATGGCGTTTTGCACCTGGAAACTCTTCAGAGAAATTGCCGCTTCCCAGGAATAGCATTTAGCTGACAAAGTGCGGCCCTCGGCGCAGGCAGAAGTCACTCTGACCCCTGCTCGCCCTTCACATTATCTAATTTGGAAAGGAAAAGGGAAGAACATCCAATTCTGATTTAAATCAAACAAAAGCAGAGCCGACGGAAATCTGGTTTCAACAGCAAAAAAAACAAAACACAATATCCCGATCCAAACTCAAACTTACCGCTATGTCCTGGATGGTGGAAACATGGCTCTAATAATTGTTTATTAAAAGGCTTCCCCATCAAAAGTGACGCAGCTAGAAACGTGGTTCCTTAAATCGGCCAGGATAGAGATGGCGGAGGGACCCCACGAATGTGATACGTTTAAAATACGTCGGCAGTCAGCAATGGATGGAGGGATCGACAGTCCTGGCTGTCGCAAGCTACATTGTTGCAGCACGTGGCCAGATATCAGACACAGGCCCACGAGGCATAAGCCCACTGTGCCCGATGGCCAGTTAGTGGCAGTGTCAGCCCAAATAGGAAGTCATAACAGTTCCTGGAAGGCACAGCATCGGCAGGCGGCATTGTGGGCCAGAAAGTAAGTTAAAACATATGCCAAGGTAGCAACTAGTGGTATCTGGGAATCACAAACCACATCCATTCAATGCATCTCTCAACCAACAAAGCACTTGGAAGGCGGTGGCAAATACAGAGCTTGGGTGGCCAGCTTTATGCCGCAACACTGGGGGAGGGCATAAACTGGTCTATTTGCCTTATGCCTGCACAGTCTCTATAGCACAGTATCCATACCACTTGTCCTTAAAAGTCTGAGTGACAACATATGATGTCATAGCAGGAAGGGCACTGGGACAGAGGTGGATGATGGGGGCGAGGGTGGGGTTGCTGCCCAAATGGAGAGTTAGGACATCTTCTACACAGAACAGGTTACATGACATCATAGGCCTCGCCTTCCATACGAGGTAAAGGGTGAAACCTTGACTGGGCACAAAGCCTCCTTCCATCTATAGAAGTTATAAACCACGACGACGGAATGCTGATGACAGAAGACTCCCTGAACGTCCGCAGAACATGCGGGACCTGCAAACACAAAGCGCCTCCTGCAGAACCTGAAAAGTGACATTTTCCCCCCCAACAGGTCCGTCGGTAGAACGCAAGTCCCCAACGAAGCAAAAGCGACATCACATCCACACCGTGTAAGCCGGCAACTCATTAAAGGAGCTGCCGGTTTTGTGAAGAGAATGAAAAAGGGTCATCAGAGGAGGTCATGGCTTCATATTGTAGACTCAACGATCCTGGAGGACAGGGACCACAGCTGTCTAATGATTGTACAGAAGGGCTGGTACTTTGTGGTCTAGAGTGGCAAGCAATGCACCAGACAACAATGGGCCAGCCCGGGAGGACAATTGCCCCCGTGGCCCTTTTGAATTCATCTGAAGCACAATCTTTAAAATAAAAAAAATACTTAAATCACAAGAGGCTACTGGTGTGACGTAGCAGGTCAGGAGACATTTGGTATGCGAGATCACATGATAGAGATTTGGTTTGCAAGAAAAGGCGATGTCACAAGATCCGCACGGCGTTTCTACCCCAACCCCACCGCCCTGCTGGGCTTTTTGGATGGGATTACAATGTATAAACCCCCATCAGCTGACGGACCCGACAGCCCCAGATCTCCTCGTGTGCATCGCATGAGTTACCACAGAACCGATAAGGAGGAGAAATCTGTCATTTTTAGGACTCTTTCGGCCCGTCTCGTCCGCCCGGACTATTAGCCGGCACTTTACAAACATTTAGAAAGAGAGCGTGAAATGTCTGCACAAACAGCGGTGCCGCGATACAGCGACGAGTTCACACCCGCTTCAAAGTCAACATTACGTGACTCATCTAGACTAAAGAAAAGCATCGCATTCGTGTCAAACCCAATTTTATCACCCATAATCATACCCAGGATCTCAGGGGCAGATTCTGGGGGTCACACAGTGTGGATCTGACTCCTTCCTATTCTTCCCCCCGCTGTCATCAGATACAAGACTCCCAATTGGTGCTTTTGCTCCCAGTACGTTATGGTTGATATCCCTGCTTGAACGCAGGTGACTCAATTCAGTGTATCCTTAAATAATGAGAAGTCAAGGTTTCCACAAGGTCATTAGACACATTTAGCGAGTCTACGTAGAACCGTCACAACGGGCTATTAAAGAGTTAATATTTCAGGGGTCGCAGGGTCCCCCAGGTACCGTCATATTGTTAAAGAGCCACGCGCACCGTTAAAATTACTTTGGCTCCTAGATTGTGAGCTCATTTGAGCCGAGCCCTCCTCACCTTTATTGTTACTAATATTCGCCCGTTCCTGTGTTCGGTTCGGGCGAATATTCGTGTACATTCTTCATGTTCGTCTATTAATTAGTTTTTTGTAGAAGGGGTTAATATCCAACTCCCCCCCCATAAACTCCCTTTATCTGCAGATCTGGAGGCCGCCATTGCTGTCAGTCATGTGATATTTTGGGTGACTTTCCCGGCTCAAACACCACACTGAGCTGATGCTTTATGGCGATGCTAATGAAGTCCGTTTCCCTATAATCTTCATCATTTTCGTCATCCATTGTACAGCTAGTGATTAAGACTGAGCCATTCTATCATTTCCCACAGACAGTATGATAAGGAGTCGGGGGGGGGGGTTGTCTAGTAGATCGGGGCTCAGATAACAGAGCGAGAATGCAAATGGCTGATACGCGGGAGTCCCACAGTCTTCCAGCAGGTGTCCAACCGGGCCGTTGCTGCTACACACTCCAGATGTCTCATGTGAGACGACAGCAAATATTCCAAAAATCCTCTCCCGGTCAGGATCATAAAACTCATGATTTGCACAAGGCATTGCAGCCGGAGGAGCGGGCGAGTAGACGGGGGCCGAGTGGGGCCGACGTGCCGGCATATTATATGTAGGTGAAAAATACCAAAATAAATAAATAAATTGGAATGGTGCAATTTATTGTTCGCAATAACCTGGAAAATCTGCCGCAACCAACCCGTGCATTAACCCTTTCATTACATACAAATATTATTAGTAATACTTGGGTCGTCGTTCAGATAATACGGAGATCTTCCGCTGGTAAAATAGGATTTTCTTTTATTACTTTTACATCTATTCATTTAGCGCCCATTTACAGAACTGCCAGAAACGTCACTTTTTTTATTTGTACTAATGCCGCATTTCTTTTGTGTACATAAAACCAAAATAATTATATTTTTCACGAAAAAAAAATAAAAATAACAATGGATGAACAAAAATATAAAAGAATAGTAGTAATTATTTCCAAAATGGGGGTAAAGCTTCAAAAATAGTGTTTATATATAATCTATACAGATTACATGAAATTCTATACAGGATATTAAACTCTGTTAAATGTTTCCTGAAACCGGATAACACCTTAAAGCCAGGAATTAAAAACACAGCCCTGCGACGCGCATTTGTGGATATTATTTCCGGCAGTAATTTTTTTATTTTATACGAGAAAATCCTACGGAGTAGGATGTGATTTGCAGTAAAACACCCCAAAACAGCCATTCCTTCTCACACCCCGACTTCTTTTCATACTGCCTGTGAGGATCAATAGAATGGCTCGGTTTTATTCAACCAGCCAGACACTCTGACTAATGCAAGTCTATGGAGGAAGGGACTTGATTAGCATTGCCATAAAGCATCAGTTCAGTGTGGTGCTTGAGCATGAAAGTCAGCCCAAAATATCACATGACTGACAGCAATGGCGGCCTCCAGGTCTGGAGATAAAGGGAGTTTATTTGAACAAAAAGCCATGAGGGGGGGGGGCTTCCGTAGCCGATCTGAACTCCATCCTATCCCCCACGGCCCTCATCACAAGTAATGAGCTCCCCACCCGCATCCCGTGACTGAACCCCCAGAGACGAAAACCCACAGCTGAAAGACGCCGTTTTTTATAATTAGACACTACTTGCTTAGAACTGGTGAAATAAACAGCCGCGTAGCCCGCGGGTGAACTTGCCAGTCCCGGCCTGCAGACTCCCCGTCGATCCCATTTGTATAATTAACGGCAATGGCTGCCCAGCCGCAGGGAGGAGTTTATCCGTAAATTCTATTCATTAAATAAAAATTAAAAAAAGAAGAGCGATATCTCCAGACTACTGGGTGCATCCGTCTTCAGTGCCAGAACGGGGAGGACTAAGCAGCCCTGGCCCTGGAACCTTGACCTGTCATTATCTAAAGATACACTTAATTGAATCACCTGCATTCAAGCAGAGATATCAACCATCACATGCTGGGAGTCTTAGATAGGAGAACATCGGGGGTAGAATAGGAAGGCGTCGATCCTGAGAATCTGCCCCGAGACCTTGAGATTGGGGCAAAAACCCTGAGACTCCGGGACAAACCCCGAGACTTACTGGGTATGGGGACACCTAACCTGCGAACATACGCTGCAGCACCCGGCTGGCCACTAGAATGGCAGCCAGCAGTCCACCCGGTGCACCAGATGGCTAGTCCGGGGCCCGGGCATCTTACTCTGTAATAATACCCCGCAGCGTTACTCGTTACTTTTCATTTACAGCACGAAGAACAGGCAGACTAGACTTTAAATTAACACAAGCGCCATCATATTCCGCAGCGCTGTACAACCGGCAAACGGGACACCGGAAAGCAGCGAATAACTACTCAGACTTACAGAACCCCCCCCGAAAAAAGTGCAAAACATCCCTTAACCATTTGTGGACCAGATAGCCTCAGCTACAATTCACATTGTAATGAGAGAGAGAGAATGAGAGAGAGAGAAAGAGAGAGAGAAAGAGAGAGAGAAAGAGAGAGAGAGAGAAAGAGAGAGAGAGAAAAAGAAAGAGAGAAAAAGAAAGAGAGAAAAAGAAAGAGAGAAAGAAAGAAAGAAAGAAAGAAAGAAAGAAAGAAAGAAAGAAAGAAAGAAAGAAAGAAAGAAAGAAAGAGAAAGAGAGAGAGAGAGAAAGATTTAGAAACTTAGAAACAAAGTACAGGAGGGACGTTTATTTATAGGGGGAAGAAATGTTGGAACGAGAGGTTATAATCTAGAACTAGAGGGTCAGAGGCTTAGATGTAATGTAAGGAAGTTTTAAATTTACTGAGCGGGTGGTATCTCCCCGCAGATCAGCCTCCCAGCAGAAGCGGTAGAGGCTAATACAGTGAGGGAATTGAAACATGCGTGGGACTGCATAAATTGTTGATATTAATAATAATAAATAATAAAACACCAATGGCTCCTGAATCTATTTTTTCCCCCCAATTGCTCCTATAAAGTGCCCTTAAAATTATAGAAACTCGTGTAAAAAACACAAAAATACAGAAAAAACACACAAGAAGCAAACATTTTATCTAGAATATGCAAAAAAAGTAAAATATAACATTGTAGCCAACTAATGTAAGTCTGTGCAAATTATTATTTTAATTATTTTTTTTTTTGCCTGGTTTTACTGGAGAAACGAAAATTCCTGGAATTATGAAGAAAACAAATGAGAGAGAAATGGTTACTTTTGAATATAATGTTACAGATAAAGCCCAAGGGGATAACAAATCCGCACTGTCAGAATATTATAACAACACACACTGCGACACAGTGTGACAACAACGCAACAACAACAATAGAGTTACACAATAGATTACCCTGTATAAAATACCTATAATCTAATACTTGGCCTAGTAGGTGGAGGTTATTTGGGACCCCATTTACCCCCCAGTATATATATATATATATATATGGGAATAGGAAATAGCTGGGGTAATAAGCACACAAGGGGTAATTATGAAACTTTCTGAAATTCCCAATCACTGGTGAAAGGGTTAAGGGTTAAATACCAGGTTTTACCCTTAACCTACTGAGATCAACAGCACACAGTCCACTGCAACCCAGGGGAATTGTGCTCTGCATTAACCCCTTGTTTTACATTATACCCACTATTGTGGGGTAGTTAGGAACTTACCTTCTGGGGAGGGGTGCCTATGGAAAGCTCCAGGTAATAGCCCCTACCAGAGTCCCCCTCCAGATTGTCAATCATAGCCAAGAAGTTGATTTTGCCAGTGGGGTCAGAGGCAAAGGACAGCCCCAGGAACTCGTTGGGGGTCTGGGGGGTCACAGGCACAGTGTTCCTAACCTCTGCAGGGGAGATCCTTAAAGGGAAAGTAAACTTGGAGGAGGCACAGACAGCCCCCAAGACCAGGAGCAGGGGCAGAGTCTGCAGGGGGACCCTCATCTTGCAGCTTGCCAAGGAGATCAGATCAGAAATGCAGGGGATCCACTGTCCACATGTCCACTCCTAGAGCCATGAGAGATCCAGCAGGAAGGTCTTATTCCTCCCCAGCCTCCCAGGGGCAATAACCGAAAGCCTCGGCTCTGAAAAGAGCTGCTAAAGTAAAACCCCAGCCAGAGCCCAGCACTGGCCCGGGGCTAAACAAAAGGGAGAGGGCAGGGAGGGGTTTGGGAAAAACTTTTACTACAAGTCTTAAAGGAACAAAGTGCTGAGCAGGGGGAGAGGAGGGACAGAGCCTGGGAGGGCGACGCGCGCCCCCTGCCGGCCAAAGCAGGAACAACAAAACATAAAAAATAAATAATAAAACAATGAAAATATATCTGTGTGTGTAAAGAGTTAATTTATTGAAACATACAGAACATAGTGGTCAATGGGTCAATGTTTTGGGTTTATACATACATATGCAAAAATGAGTATTGCCAGTTGTGGTAATGCTTATTATTTTTATAGACATAATATTTTTCTATTATTATATTTATTTATTTATTTTTATTTCTAATATATATATATAGTTTTGCTCATACTCGTAATCATAATGTAAGCTGCGTAGAATCACCAGGCTATATTAGACTGGCGGGGAGAAAACAGCCGAGTGCCATTTATTTATATAAGTCTATATATATAGATATATACCGGTATATATATATATGGCTTCAGCAGCAGTAAAGGAACAGTCATGTAAACAGTGTTTGCTCTCACAATACGTGTCTTTCAGTTAAATGCCATTTATTTACTAAGGGCTGCGCAGGCACAGTGGAGATACTGGGTGCGTGACCGCATATGTACACACACTGCCAAAACATTCTCCTCTAGCCACAGGCCAAAGGGCCACATCATGACGCAGGCAGGTTTAACTGACTCTGTAGAGGTTCACATAGGGGTTTATTCACTAAAGGGAGAGTTGAGGCTTCCGCTCTCTGACTTCACTATTCATTATGGTTCCTCCAGCAAGCTGTATAGTGTATAATACAATGAGTTTGGAGACTATGGGGGGGAAATCTGAATAATTTATACATTATACAGGGCCAGCCAAGCATTTCCTGCAGCAGACAAATTAAGAGCACAATAGATTTAAAACAAAAGTAAAGGATTGTTCTTCATTGCTGTATAAATTGCGTATAGGAAGTGAGGCTTGTGCCTGCGCCAATCCCGCTCCCCTCCCCCACAAGAGTTGGGGGAATTTTGGGTTTTTCTTGCCCATACTGGGGGAAGTTAAACATCCTGCGCGGCTAGACTAAGGAGACCGGGGCGAGGAAGACAATGGAACTAATCATTTGTGTAAAGGAATTCCTTCAACAAAAGAGACAACCCAATGAAGCGGGCGTGAAGTCCCTGTTAACAGAGTGAACAGATGGTCCATTCTCTCCACTGTCCTGAAGAGGTCTCGTGGGACATCTCTATACCTGGGGACTGTCTAAGATGACCCCAGAGGCTCCAATGATTATTGAAACTCCTTGTGCAGCTCATTCTTCTCTGGGCGAGTGTATGGGGGGCATTCCATCTTCCCTACCCCCATCCCCTTTGTGATCTGGAACGGTTCTAAAGGAAAAAAGGAGAGTTCGAGGGGAGCCAGTCTGAGAGCGTCTTGTGGATGGGAATGGAATCATCAATGGAAGGTGATAGCTTCATTAGGTCATCTAAGCTTTGGAGGCCTCAGATGTCTCTTTTTCTGATAGAGAGGTCTTTCTTCCATTTGAAGAAGCTCTAAGGCTGCCAAAGTGTATGATACTCAGCTTTTTATTTCTCTGCAGCCAATGCAGCGCTGAGAGACAGTCCAAATATTAGAGCGCTAGGACGACAATCTATGAGCCGCGGCGCCACGATCTTGGCTCCGGTCGGGAACGGCTGTTCACGTTGCGGATTTGCCGTATAATTACAGCAGGGGGAGCCGGACAATCAGGAATTAACTAACAGGCAAGAAAAGTGTCGGCGACAATCATATAGGATTATTTTATAGGGTTTCATGCAAAACGCCCTGAGATAATATACCGGAAACCCTAAATAAGTCGCAAGGTCCTATAAGGTTATCACAAATACATAATGCAATTAAATTGATTCACCTGTACCATGCATTTGGAATAACGTCACTCCTTCTATGCTGTGTCCATGTTTATAATGTGTTGCCACAGACCAGATGTAATTTTCTCCATATAGCTGGTTCATTATATATTATATACATATATATATTACTCCATATAGACGGAATACCGAATCACACACAGCGTTTGCATCTAACGGCCCCGAGAAGGAGGCAGGGTATTAGTGTGAGCGGTTGCCCGGCCGGAGTTGCCCTGGCAACCATGAAACGGTGTCCTTTTATAGAGGAGAGCGCTCGAGGGTCAGCCGAATGACGACGAAATTGCCCAGACTGTTAAATTGTGAATAAAAGCACATTAATATAAATGGATGGAGACAGAAGATGGAAAGGTTGCAGAAATACCACAGAAAGCAAATATATGTTTTTCCAGTTGTTTATTTAACGGCCGACCCTTACGGTGCAAGTTTATTTTGCCGTACGGTGAATATTTCATCGTAGAATTGATCGTTTTGATTATTTTGGTACAGATTTGAGTTCAGGGATGTCCTCAAAGGCCATGAATCCCATGGATTTCTGGAAGGTTTAGAACTGGTTGCCCGGTGATATTAATTTATTGGAGTTAATTAGTGAGAACATGCAATTCCAGCAGGCACTACCAAGTTTTTCACATCATTTTCAAGTATTAATACTTTTTATTAGAGGGGTTCCTTACTGAGCAAGCACTGGCTGGGGTCATGGCTGCTGAGGGTGGAGATGGGATGGAGATGGGGTGGAGATGGGGTGGAGATGAGGTGGAGATGGGGTGGAGATGAGGTGGAGATGAGGTGGAGATGGGGTGGAGATGAGGTGGAGATGGGGTGGAGATGAGGTGGAGATGGGATGGAGATGCGGTGGAGATGGGGTGGAGATGAGGTGGAGATGGGATGGAGATGGGGTGGAGATGAGGTGGAGATGGGGTGGAGATGGGGTTACTTCGCAGTAACGTACGGGGGAGGGCAATCTCTGGGAAACTGCACTCACAGGGGACCCCTAGTCGTCTCAGACCAAGGGTCCAATTCTAGACGCTGTGATTTGCACAAAATACAGTTTCCACACTACATTTGCGGACCTCCCTTTTGCCCAGGCAATCAGCCCCAAACTGGTGACCTAGGATGGCGGTCCGGAGCATTCGTGCATTTTATTCTTAAGAGGTTTCACGGATGCACATTAAGTACTTCAATGTGCGTTCTATGTTTGTGAGGCTTTACGGGGCGTCAGACTGTCCTTTTAAGAGATATTTCATGGCAGATCGGGCTACAAATGTCCACTTTTGGTTCACGTCTGTGTTATTGTATTCCATCTACCAATCTCCCCCCCCTGACATTTCTGTGATCTCTGAAAAGATGAATGGAGCTGTCGTTACTAGGCAACTGCAACCCAGTAATATTTAACATTTCAGATATGTTATTAGCGGTATTGTACCGGCACACATTAAAGTGCTTCAGACACATCAACGGCTACAGTTTGATTAGCGGAATTACAAAACGGCTGATTTCTTCTTTTTTTTTTTTCCTGGAATAAGAAACGCGGTAAATCAGTTTTCTTTTGGATGAGCCACACCACAACATCACACCAGATTCATTCATGAGTTTTAATATTTTTAGAGAATGATATACACCGTGTGTTTTCCAATCTTTTACCGCTGACATAATACAAAGCAAGCAGGACCAGACTGGGGGAAGAAAAGCAGACCCGGCACTTTAAGGCCAGCAGCCGCTATGTTATGTGCATGCGACCAATGGCTGGATACCCACGGCCACACTCAATGATCTTACACTCAGTGAACCACCCAGGCCCGCACTGGCCATGTGGCACTCAGGGCAAATGCCCAGCGCGCCCCCTGATTGATACCATCAAATATTCACCAAATATTACCGCTGCTCTAAAAGTGGCACCTGAATGTGCTAGGGCCACCCGGCCATCACCAGTCCAGGCCTGGAACCAACAGATTTGCTGGAGCGGTACTAAAAGTTACTGTGTGCGGCTTTGGCCACCGGCCCACAAGACACTTGCCCGGCCAAACAGGGCCTGAAGGCAAGTATGAGCCATAAAGGCTGGCTAGCTCTCTGTATAAAAGGTGCAATTATCAGTCTGGCCACTAGGTGGACATCCTCGCTCCAAGTGCATGAACTGAAAATTAAATGCCCTGATAACCGATTATTAAACACAAAAATGAAACTTTCCTCCATCCCGACAGCAGCCGTTCTAACAACTTCCAGGCCGTTATGAAATATTTTGTGTGATTTTGCATATCTCTAACAAGAATAACCCTGATGTGTCTGTATGTGATAATGTGTGTTTGTTGCCTATGTGTTTATTGTACAGCGCTGTGTAATTTGTTGACAATCAATAGGTAATAATAATAAAATGACTAGTAATAGTAATAAGTGTAAATTAGCATAAAAGCACAAACATTAATGAATTATTCAAAAATGTTCCTGTTTGTATATTTTCCTTTTATCAAAAAGTTTATACTTATTTATGCATCCTGGGTGTCCCTATTTAAGAGGTCCAGTCCCTCTTTTAGGCCCAAATTCCAGTGTTTCCTCTTTATCCCGATGTCCTTCTTTACTAGGATATCACAGGATTCTACAGCCATAAAAGCCACAGTAATGCAGAAAATGTGTTTCCAAAATATGTGTAGATAAAATACATTTAGATACTTTATTTAGTTACATTAATTAAACACCTACTAATAAACTAATGTCACAAAGTCACATAAAAAGTCTCAGTAAAGTAATTGGCCCTATCCTATAAAGTGTCACTTTAACCACAATTTGTTCATAGACGTGGTTATGAAGACCACCCCGTAAACCCCCCCCCCATAAAACTCACTGCCTAAGCCAAAAATGTACTCCAGAAATCAGGAGATCGAGATCCTGGAGCTCAGCCTTTAATCAAGACGAGAGACCGAAGACAATATTAGAGCAGCAACCCAGCGGAGAGACTTTAGCATATGTTCAGCAAAGGATTACCGGGAGATAACCCAAATGTGAACGCTAGATTATTACAGATTATGCTTGTGCTGCAGACAGAATCTACTCACTCGCAAAAAGGTTATTGGCGATAAAATGCCCCATGTGGGGATCAGCTGGGGGTATATTGCTTTTCAAACCCCAATAGTTTAAAGGAAGATTTTTGGGTTTGCGGCCCTGGAGGTCTTTATTCCCGATCAGCCGTCCTTGGCCTCTGTCTTTGATGCAGGAGTCATATGCCTATCCCATGCAATTCTCTCACTGTATTAGTCTCTACCACTTCTGCTGGGAGGCTGTTCCACTTATCTACCACCCCCTCAGTAAAGTTTAGAATTTAGAACACGTATCTACTCTCACCCTACACCTCCCAACCTCTATCCTACCACTGCACTACTGCCGCCGTCCCTGATCCCGGTGGCCCCGTCGAGCTGTACCTCTGCCCCAAAAAGCGAGACAGACGTAGAGCTCAGCAGGATAGAGTGGCAAAATCAGCACAGTCCCTCACAAAGCGGGACAGTTGGGTGGCGTAGAACCCTCAACCTGCCCCAGAGGCCTGACTAGCAGCTGCCTCCTAGGGCAAATCTGATAAGATCTAAACGGCCGCTGGGTGCTGATGCTGCCGGCCGGCGCTACTTTAATACTTTTTTTTTAAATGTAATATGGCAAGCCGGATCGGCTATTAAATGAAAAAAAAAATTGTATTAAAGCAGCGCCGGCCGGCGGCATCAGCACCCAGCGGCCGTATGCGATGGCCGCCAAGTGATGGGAGCAGCGTGAGGGGTGAAAGCTCCGCCCCCTCGCACTCACCTTTCACCCCTCACGCTGCTCCCATCACTATGCGGCCATCAGATTGTTGGAAGTCGAATCTAAACGGCCGCTGGGTGCTGATGCTGCCGGCCGGCGCTACTTTAATACTTTATTTATTTATTTTTAATATGGCAAGCCGATCCGGCGTATTAAATAAATAAAAAAAAGGATTAAAGTAGCTCCGGCTGGTGGCATCAGCACCCAGCGGCCGTTTAGATCAGTTTTCCAGCAGTCTGATGGGCGCATAGTGATGGGAGCAGCGTGAGGGGTGAAAGGTGAGTGCGAGGGAGCGGGGCCACTTCACGTGACTTGCCCCCAGGCCTTAGGCTGCCAGCCCTCCCCTGGATAAGACCCATGTATTCAAGGCGATGAACCCATAACCCATTTGGCCCTACCCTGCGTGGATCAACAGCGCACCCCCCCCCTTATATTATATAGTAACACAAAAAATGTATTAATTTGTTGAGTTCGTGACAGCTTAAGTCATAAAAAGTAAACCTTTTGTGTATTACCCTCCATCCTTCCGCATGAGATGGTGTTAATTATAAACCTCCCCCCCTCGCCCGTAAGGAATTATATTTTTTTTTCCATTTACATGTAGTTTGAACGGCGTTCTCCGCAGATCCCCTGCTAATCCATTCTCCCGCAGCACATTAGTAAACCGTGCTAATAATAAATTGCTTTATCTAATGCGAGACGCGGTAATAAAGTGTATGCCATTAGCAGGCAAAATAAGAAAAAAAAACACACAAAAGACAATTAATGACTATTTCTGGATTGCTTGGCGTCCCATGCGGAGTTAATTTGTGATTTTCTTTCCGCATAAAGTAACCTCAATCAACTTTATAAAAATTCCATCCCAGCTCTGTTTCGTGATCACGTTTATTCATCGGGCGCTAAGGCTGTTTAACTAACGGGGAAGAACAACAACTCTTGGTCCTGGAGAATTCGTTCTCCATGTTTGGGACGCCCGAGAATGTATACTGCGCATGATTGTGCGCATGCACTGTAACGCTGCCGGTTTGAGTGACACTCTACCTTTCGCCAAGGGCAGAAGTTGGGCGGCATGCCATAGTATACATAAAGTTAGGTTTTCATACATAACCCATAGGCTACTGCCCATAGGTAGGCAGGAGAAGACCCTCCACCACATTTTTTGCCATCCTGTGAAGGGCAACAATCCCGGAAGAATGGCCCAGATCTGCCCCTTGAGGTCCGTGTCCTGTAGGGCTTACAGTCTATGCTTTGCCTAGTTCCAGGTGTGAAGAGGTGGGGGATGGGCTTACACCTTATGAGTAGTTTAGGGGCATTGCCAGCGGGCGACCCATCATCTGTTGGGTACTTCTGGTTAGTAGAACTTGACAGATCAAACAGAAGGATACTTCAGACACTTCAGACATAACATGCACTTGATTAATGCATGTGATAGGTGTGGTCCTTCCTGCAGACTCTCCCCAAATACATTTGCCCCCTTTCTCCCCCCCTGCGAGATAAATGCCCCCGCAAGACATGCACTCTACCCACTGCGCATGTGTAAGGTCTTCCCATTCATTTCGATGAGAGCTAGTTACTGTCACAGATTGGCTTCTTTAGCTGTCAATCAGTTACATGAAAGCCCTCCCATTGATTTTAACGGGAGTACTTCCCTGCCTCTGACTGACAGCTTCAAGCAGCCAATCAGTGGCAAGAAAAGTCAGACCATGGAGGAAGAATGAAGATTTCGCAGCGTGGCTTTATTTTTTTGTTTATTTTGGACGGTTTCGGGTTACTCCGAGTACTTTAATATCCATTCTTTCATAGTGGGGGTGAAATTAGACTGTCCCTTTAAAGTAATACACATTTTTTAAGACATTTCTATAATATTTTTTGCACACTTTGGCCTGAAATCACAGCTACAGTTTAACTTTGACACAATACGACATCTGCCGTTGCCAGAATAGAGAGTCTTTCAATCGCAGACCCAAGGTCTCAGCGCTCCAGCGACACAAAGGGCTTTTCTAAAGACAGGTGGATCGGACACACTTTCTCTTCCATACGTTATTAATTGTCCTATCGGGCGCAGTTATTATTCCTTACAGAGAGACGAGGCTTTTCTTATCGAACAATACCGCGTTACGTGGCATTAATAGAAGGTCCTGTCCGTTGAGTTGGGTTCCGGGAGCTCTATGGGGACGGAGTTTTATTTAATAGTGTTTTTTGGAACATACAATCCAGCATTGAGTTTTATAGAACCGTCTGCCTTAAACAGACTATGTTCTTCCTGAAGAATGAGACATCGTTCATTCTGCGCGGATGTCCTTGAATACTGAATGAACAAAAACTTATTGACTTCCCCCAAAGCTTGGCTTCCAGAAAGCATTATGGCTAAGGTAGAACTATATAATAAAATAGTAACAAGGCTCTGCAAATGTAACCTTATTATTTCCTTTCCGCATAACACGTGCCAAGGGGGCCAGGAGTGAACTTGACGGGCACCTGTGTATGCCAGATACCCCAGCTTTCTGGGTGAAAAAGGATAAAACAGGTGATCCGAGCAGCTCTCCATTCAAATCTAATTTGGTCTCGTCTTATGCCTATCCCATGCATGTATAAATTCCCTTGCTGTATTAACTTCCACCACTACTGCTGGAAGGCAGTTCCATGTACCTACTACCCTCTCAGTAAAGTAAACCTTCCTTAACATTCCGCCTAAGCCTCTGGCGCTCTTGTTCTAACGTCTCTTCTCCTTGTTATACCCCTTTCTGTATTTAAACGTGTCTATCACCCCCCCCCGCTCTTCTCTCCTCCAAGCCAGACGTATTAAGATAATTTATATCCTGCAAATCACCAAAAACCACGATCCTCGGAAAAGGCTCCTGAATGTCAATATCCTTCTGGAGATGGGGGTCTCCAGGACGGTACCCAATGCTCTAGGTGGGGTCTAACCAGAGATCCGTAAAGGGTCATGATGCGGCTTTAGATTTGGACGCATCGTTGAGCTTTCATCCCCTCGTTAGTCGATTTAAGGATTATTTGGTCCCCTTTAGTTCACTAAAAATGGTAACGAAGGGATTAAAACCGTAGCAAGAAATGTAAATCGTAAGACTCCAATCAGATACAAGAATATAATCTACGGGAAAGGGCGCACCGTCACCCGGCGTAACCTATAGACATGTAAAGCAGTCGGTCGACTCGATTAAATACAATAGCATATTCTTGGTGGAAAGAAGGTATTTAAAACATTTAAACTCAACGCAAGGCAGAGGAGGAAAAACAACTGTGAAAGCAATCCAATAGAGCTGAGCTGGCAAGGGGGGCAATAAATATCCTCAAAGGGACGGCCACATCATCATATGGGTTCATTTAACGCATTGAAATATATGAAGCCCCCATATAACGCTGTTGGGTAACGGAAGTATAATAGATTGCAAGCTTTTGAGACTATCCGGGTCACTTCTTCTGGCATATCGTAACGTACATTATTGAAATGTATATTGTCTGAAGGAGAGACCTAGTTGGTTCTAAAAGCTTGCAATCTATTACCTTTATTGGTATAATAGATTGCAAGCTAGGGGGCACATATCCCAGAGCTTAATTCTAATAATAATATCTAATATCTAATACCAATCTCTAATAGTACGGTAGATTCCTTCTCCAGGATTCCTAGGCTTTGTGACGCCTTTCCTTCATATTCTTTGGTTTCAGCTACTTATTATATGCTTTATTTTATTTGAAGCTGGATCACTGGCTACATCTTGGTCCAAAGCTGAAGGCCGCCATATTGCTTGGCGGGTCATCAGCAGCCCTTGAAACGACTCATTGTGGTAAATAATAGAATGGCTCGGTCTTAATCGCCCAGTCGGACACGCTGACTAATGAAAGTCCATGGCGGGAATTAAATGCTGGCAGCAAAAGCACCAGTTGGGCGTCATATATGATCAAATCGGGGAGAGAATAGGAAGGAGTCAGCTACAGACTTTGTGACCCGGAGAATATGCCCCTTCACCCTGAGACCCTGATATTGGGGCAGAAACCCTGAGAGTTCCCAGATATGATTATGGCTATAATGCAAACTTCATGATGTTGTGGCCTAGAATTCATTTATTTCTAGAGCGCTGAGTAAGTTCGGACTGCAGCCGAGACGGGCTGTATCCGTGCCACAGCGTAATTAAACCCAACTCCTAGGGAGGACGCCGGAGGACAACAGTGGGGAGGAATCGAAATAATGACCACAAAAATCCACAGTAACGTAGGTCAGTATTTACAAAAACTTTATCTCATTTCATTCAATAAGCATCTATTCTGCCTACACCTCTATGGGTACACCTCTATGGTTACACCTCTACGGGTACACCTCTATGGTTGGCATAAGATTCAGCCAAACATTTAAACAGTAACCATCCGTGACTGGATCCTTTTTGTGCTCCCTTTGTACACTTTTCTGTCCTTTATGCCCCATTTATTTTTGTTTGCTGCATAGGCTGAGCCAGGGTGGTTTTAGAAAATGTGACCAGGGTGATACATTCTGGGGAAAAAGTGGTTTGGGAAAAAGTGGTGTGGTCAGCATTCTTCTCAACCACCCCTATCATTCCAAAAGTAAGCACCCCTATAATAAATACCCCACCGCCAACACCTTCCTTCACCTTTCCACCCAACCTCAGAATTCATTCCTATGGTCCACTGCAAACATTGTTCCTACCACAATCAGCAGGTTCTTCACCGCCATCTTGAAATCCCACCACCATAATCCCTATGCCTCACCATCTCACCTCTGGCTATGTATTAGATATACCGGCAGACTATCCAGACTTCTGTTATATTCAGTGATGTATTTATGAGTCTCCAGTCTTTCCAGCCATCATCCTTGGACCTACCTCAAGGAGGGTCTCTTACTTGTGATGAACATCCTCTGTTATGATCATCAAGCATGATGTCATATCCCTGCCTCAGAAGGACACGCAAGGTATGATGTATTATGGAGGTCTGTGCCAGCCTTCCGTAGCCGACCCATTGAGCTAAAGCCCATCTGGGAGCTCTGTTACCCAATTAAGTAATGTGGTAATGAGGCTGCCACCCCACTCGCCTTAGTCTGCCATCATTGGATCATTGGTCTAAGCCAGAATATGATGATGATAATAATAATAATTATTATTCTCATCAGACGATGATGATGATGATTATTATTATTATTCCTATGTTCCAGGCAGATACTTCTGCTGTTCTGAAAAGGGTTAGAATTTGAGGTTCCCGCTCATGGACCTTGTTCCTGCGCAACGCTGATCTCCATCTTCCGCTACCCGCAGACACAAGTTTTATGTTGTTTGCAAATTGTCTTTGCCGAGGGCCGCCTGATATGCTTTACACTCGCTACGCAGCTGGTGTAACAGATGTCTCGAAATGGATCAGACATTTATCCCTTGTCTATGCCATATGGTAATAGCTGGAAAGAGGGTCTGGATGTTAGAAATGGTATTGTTTCTATCAGTCCTCACAAAATGTTAAACAGAATGCTTTATTCCACACAATGTGACAAAATGATTAGCAATCCGCTAATTATGAAATCAGCGTTTTTGTTGCGTAGTTACATGGAGTTTGATGAGATTGAAGATACAAGGTTGGCATGGCAAGAATACCTGAGAGCTTCCAGGAGAGGCTACCCAGAGCTCTCCATCTTTTGGGGGAGTGGCTTTATGAGGGGGCAGGGCTATATACATGTGGAGGCCGGCCTAGCCGTGTGTGGGGAGGGGCTAGTCCTAGACACTGGAAGTAGAAGGGAGGAGTGGGTGGAGACTGGGTGTGGCCAAATGCCACTCTCCTGCCTGGTGAAAACAGAACAGTGCTGGCAGGGGAGGCTGTCTGAGCGTATCGGGGAGTAGGATGCAGGTCCCCTGCACCGCTGCGGGGGATCTGTATCCTGACCCTGCTGCCTGCCCGGCGCCCGGAACTGCATGTCCCGGGTGTCGGGCTCTAGACCCCGAATATAGGCCGCACCCCCACTTTAAAGACTTAAAGTGGGGGGAAAAAGTGCGGCCTATATCCGGGCCAATACGGTATGTGTCTAATATGGGGCATTTGCCTGAGGACCTTTTGGCACCCAATTTTTTGACATATTGCTGACCAGCCCAGATAAAGCCCTGCCCTGCAGCATGTGGGATGTATAGACTCACGGAGGAAAACCAATCGCTCAGTTATATTGGGCAAAATGTAAAAATGATATGTGGCCCGGAAAACAGGCCAAATTGATCACCCTACCCAAGACCCTGAGAACCAAAGCTTCTATGAGCACCTTTTACCGTATCACTTCTAACATCAACACTGCATTTACATAATGATGATGACCAATAGCATTAACAATCCAACCATTTAATTTCTTCTTCAAGTATCGCATGGTTCAGTGGAATATTGAGTATTAAAAATGTTAACTTCTCTATTAAAGGGACACCCCAGTGTCCCAGGCAGAATTGTCTACATAAATTGCATATTAAAGTACTTACAAAGTATTAAAAGGCATTCTTCCAGCTAAAAAAAAAGAAGATAGAAGTACTTACCTTGAGGGGAAGCCCCAGAGCTCAGAGCTCCAACATTTAATGCGGGGACCACATGGAAATTTAAAGGGACCAATCAGCTGTCATATGCATTATAGTCCTTATAATGGCTGGAGTGTCGCTTTAAATATAACTACGTACCGACGGAATTAAAGAAGATGGATTGTATAAGGAAAATTTGAATAGGTTTGACCATCACCAGCATCCTTAACAAAAAACATTAAATCCACCCCCCCTGTACAGTCTGAATATGAATATTTTAACCAAATGTTAGAAGTTGTTGAATTGAATAATCTGTTGCTAAATGGTTTCCAAGGGGCACGGAACGTGATATTTCTTCCCTGATCAATGTTTTTTTTTTATATTTTCACTCAACATGGAGTCCATCCCTACGTCAGAAACCCCGTTTTATTAGATCCAGCCTTAGATTCAACAGAACGCGGCTGAGGCAGTCACAGGTGGCCCCTAATGGACCAATAATGATTTCCCAACGATCAAAGCTAATTTTTTTTTAATTAAAGGACCTTGACAATGTGTTCGTTCTCTTCGCTCCTAAACAGGTTTGACACCATTTCATGTGATATACAAAGAGCAGACATCTTCCATCTCTTGGTTATAAGCAATTAACCCTACCTTCCAAAGCGTATAAAACAGCACATAACTGTTACCCGGTCGGTTAGCGTTTACTGTCTTGTTTGATGTATAGAATATCTAAACAGCAAATACAAGTTCTAATTAACATATGGAATAGATATCAAAATTCTGGTGCTTTGTGGTTTTGCCCTGATTTAGCTAGATTTAAAGTCAAGAACCTGTCTGGGTTCACATCTTATGAATTGATCTGTTTGAGCTTAATGGGCTTTACGTCCTGGAGTTCCTTGCAGACTTGTTTATGAACTGTCTACTTATTTAAAGGAGCTCCCAGACCCTGTTTACAGGGCATATTGGATATCGGAGACCATCTTGTATGGGGAAAAAAACTTGGAATGTTCTGGGTTTGACCTGGAGTCTCCAGATGAAGCCCTGTTACCTGGGGTCTCCTGGTCAGTTTCTTCTTTCTCTGGACAGGGAGGCGGTGTTTGGCTGCCCGCCCACTTTTCTTTCATTCTCCACCCACTAAAGGCTGTCTGGGGCTAGCCACACCCCTTCAGGTGACTATCCCTGCTCATGTGTGAGGCAGAAGAGGGAGAGCGTCAGGTAGGTTACGCTGGACCCCATTTCATTTTACTGCATGCACATAGGTGTGCAAAAAAGTGTAACAGACTGGAATGAATATAATGATGCTGAAACAATATGTATATGTAAAATCGTATGCATTTATATACAATAATACCACCTACAGTTGATCGTGGAATATCTAGCAGGGGTGAAATTTCACGAACGGACAAAAGTGACATCATATCAGGAATTTGTATAAACCAGCATTTATCTGCTCTCATAGAAGAGAATCATTTATCTTCTGGCATTTTTATTTCTCTTCAGTTATGTATTGATCTAAACATGAAAGTCCTATAAACGACATCAATGTTCGAATTTCATTGGCCATTTTTTCCAGGACACATATACATTTTTTGCATTATTGCTGACTATGTAGCGTGCTGCCCCCTACAGTATTTAAGGTGTATAACAGAGAAACTGATCTTCAGTGAGTTTATACCCCCCACACACTGCAGGGGGCAGCACTTTACATTTGCTTGTTAGTGACAATGTGAAACGGATTTGCCTCGGAAAATGGCTTATTTGTCTCCCCGATCTAGAGCCTGAATAACATCATAAAAATCATTAAACCTTGGGTTTAGCTCTAACCCTCTTGCGCTTACAGTATATCAACACAAAACCACCCAAATACACAACCCCCCCCCCTTAATACGGAAGGAAATAGCCAACATAAAGAAATAGTTCATCTATGCAAAGACACACAATAAAAATGAACAATAACAACAAAAAACACACACACAGCTTCCTCCCCCTCCATTCAGATACACAGTGCATCTGCTCACACAAAAGTACACATGGAAGCAGGTGCACCCAGCAAATACCCCCTCTCGCACATACACAAACACACAAAGCACAAGCGAGGCACTATCCTACCACCTGGCGCTGGGGCAGCTACTATAACCCTGCCCGAACATGAAGAGCTCACACAGTTCTAGAAACACTCATAGTGACACATGAATCATTGTTCATTGATCTGGTTTTTATATAGTCTTTGCTCCTCTGAGTTACATAGAAACATATCATTTGATGACAGATAAGAACAAATACGTCCATCTAGTCTGCCCTTTTTTTTTGTAGATGATACAAAGGTCTGCAACATTTCTGGTGGAGCAAGCAAAACGGCAAATTAGAAGAATGGTGGAGAGTGTGGCAGCTGCAGTTTAACGTTGATAAATGTAAAATAACGCACTTGGGACGTAAAAAATCCCAAGGCAGAATCTAGCATTGGGGAAGCCGTTCGGTCAGTGATAATGGGAGAGAGGCTCTTGGGAGTAATTATTCCCGAGGACTTAAAGGTAAGCAGACAATGCAATAAAGCATCAGAAAAAGCAAGCGGGGTGCTGGGTTGTATGGTTAGTGGCATTAGTTGCAGAAAGAGGTGGTGGTTCTGCCACTTTACAGATCCCTGGTCAGACCCCACCTTGAGTGTTGGGTACATTCTTGAGACCCCCATCTCCAGAAGGATATTGGTAGAGGAGGGTGACTAAAATGGTAGAAACGTTTATCTACTTAAAGGGATTTAACGAAGTACAGGAAAGGAGTTTGTTTCAAAGGAGGAGAAATATGAGAGCAAAAAGCCATAATCTTAAACTAGATAGGTTTAGATGGTAGAGGATGGTAGATTATGGAGCAGCCTTCCTGCTGAGGTAGCAGGGGCTATTGCGTGACGGCATTTAAACATGCATGGGATAGACATATCGCTCCTGAATCTAAGACGAGACAAAGACTGATGAAGGTTTAAGTCTGTTAGGAAAAAGGCAGGTTAGAGGGGCTGAAGGGTTCTTAGCAGCCACCAAATTCTATGTTTCCATCCTACACATTGGTGGATCATGCCTTGTGCTGCTTCATTAGGTTTGACTATACCACTTCTAGAAGAACCCTTCAACGGAAGGTACCCAAAATGAGCAGAACACATGCACTCAGGGGCTCATTCACACTCAAGCTGCTGGCAGGATGCAGTCAAGTTCCATTTTTGAGCTGGACCCCGTCCCCAATTAAATAAATAATGAAATAAATATCTAAAGAAATGTGGCTCCCATGAGCATCCTATTAACCAAAAGGAAGTGCGGGGTGCCCTTGTAATCAGTGCAGTTATACCGTGGAGGACTAAAGCGACTTTTCTGCACAAAAACGGAAGCGTGCTGCAAAATGAAGTTGAATCCCAGCTGTCTGTATAGTGAAGACTGGCAAAGTACCCCAACAGCAAGGCTGAGGGGTACCCCAACAGCAAAGCACCCCAACGGCAAGGCTGAGGGGTACCCCAACAGCAAAGTACCCCAACAGCAAGGCTGAGGGGTACCCCAACAGCAAAGTACCCCAACAGCAAAGTACCCCAACAGCAACGCTGAGGGGTACCCCAACAGCAAAGTACTCCAACAGCAAGGCTGAGGGGGTACCCCAACAGCAAAGTACCCCAACAGCAAGGCTGAGGAGTACCCAAACAGCAAAGTACCCCAACAGCAAGGCTGAGGGTGCTGCCGCTGGTCCATAAATACATCATTGATTATGTGGGTCCAAAGATGCGAATCAACAGGGATATGCAGAAAAATGTGAAAGAGCATGTGTGAACGCATTCGGCCAGGTCTTGAGATGGGGGTCTGGTCTCCGAGGGGTCCTTTCTTGTGAATGTATAGCATTCTTCTTCTTCTTCTTCTCTTGTACGTGTGGCCTACTGAGTGGGTATCGTCTGTGTTGTGTGTTGTAGAGGTGGCATTCACATAACGAGGGGTTCTATTATTTTATCACACTGTATCTGTGTCTTATTGTGTTAATGCTGCTCACAATGTAGGATACAGGCAGCCGCTGGGATATTTTGGGCAGGAACATGTTATTCTCATGGCATCACAGAAATGGAGCAAGCAAAAAAAAAATGAATATGAAGTCCTTGGCCGTAGAACTTCTTATTTCTATATTTTTCTAAGGATTTTTTTTTAAATTATTTTTATTTTTTTATTTATTTTCTTATTTATTTATTTTTTTTCGGAATACATCCAACCTTTGAATGCTATTTAAATCTTTGCGTTGCTGTTTGGCGGATTTGTTGGGGGAGAAAAAAAATATATTTATAAGATACGGTGCTGTTCCACCAATTCCAATAAAATAAATGTAACATTTTTGTTACTTAATGCAACATTCCTAGTGCCGAATGTCCCAACTCTTCTGAGAAAAGTAATTACTCTTT
Organism: Spea bombifrons; assembly: GCF_027358695.1. Taxonomy (NCBI): domain Eukaryota; kingdom Metazoa; phylum Chordata; class Amphibia; order Anura; family Pelobatidae; genus Spea; species Spea bombifrons. The sequence goes on from NC_071088.1 coordinate 6,864,020, forward strand.
AATGTAACATTTGTAACCTTTTGTAACGAGTAACATTTTCAATCATCTATATTTTTAAAGGGAATGCTTAATTGTCATAAGACACAAAAAGCAAACATTAATAGAGAGTTTCCATAGAAACTGAAACGGCAGAGTGTGCTAGGGATGGACAGAGGGCTTTCTCCACTAAAGCATGCCCCGACGAGTGAGTTCAACTCAGTGTATTTGCTATGCATTATGAAGGGCCCCTTCCTGGCTTGTTTGTTTCTTTCTGCAAGACAGGGTGAGCCCTCCCTGCATAATGCATAGTTCAATCACTACTATGGCTTTCAAGAAATCTCACTGGCACACACCAGTCATCATATGCCCCTGAATGTGTATAATATGTGAGTGTCCATTTATAGATTGCCTTTTTTATATGGAGGTACATAGAGGCATTTATCAAACTAATCATGACCCCCCCATCTATTGATCGTGGCTGGCGATTATATTCCATTGATCAGCACAGCGCATGATCGGATACTCAGGCATCTTGTTGCAGAATTTAATGTTTAGTGAAGCCATACTTGGGAATTCTTCGAGTCGCGGGAGCGGCGTTGAGGAATACCCCACTCCCTTCCTACCACTTTCAATGTTTAAGCATCAGCAAACCACCAGCTAATGTCAACAGATCAACCCCACCGACAACTGACATCAGTAGACCACCCATTGACATCAGTAGACCCGTCCGCCCTCCCGCATCGAGAAAAGGGAGAGCTCCTTGTAGATGGAGCCTGAATGTTCTCAGGGATGCCAGTGACGTAACGGGCAACTCACGCCTTCCTGCTGAACAAACCCCAGAGAGAAAGCTGGTCTCCTGCAGCACCTTGGACAGCTTCCTCATGACCAATGATAACGCGATACAGCACCATGGAGAGTTCCTTATAGACAGCGAAGGAGGACTACTAATCTATGGGGAAACCAGAAGATAAACCAATCACAGGTTATACAGCCGATCCCTACGATCAGACTGAAATAAAAATGCCACTAATTACATCACCCCGACCAGTTTAGTCGGAATTTCCAGCCTCATATTCAAATGAACTTGAATCGCGTCCAGGTCCCCTCATTAGAATGGCATTCTCAGCCAATCAACCGCTGTCCATTCTAGTGATCACAGAGACATGATGTCATATCTTAGTGCTCCAGAAAACTGTAAAGGTTACCCAAACACACCTACTTGACGTCGTTATTTTACTTTCAAATGTTGATAATAATAATTTAGTGGGCTATAGCCTTAAAGAGTGCCAGGGACACATCGCCAGTCCGGCCCTGTTTCTTGTACCTCTTGGCATTTGAGATGGATTTATCCTTATCGATACACCTGGGAACGTTTCACCCAGAGACCCCAGGTGAAGCTAGGTTTCCCCCAGGTCATCAGGTCAGTCCTTCTGGATGGAGAAATGGGGTTTGACGACACCCATTCCCTGCCTACTCTTTAAAGGCTGGGGTTAGCCTCCGTGCATGGCTAGCCTCATCCATACACACAAATACCCATACCCCTCCATGAAGCCACTTCCGGTGGCCTACACTGGTAAGCTTACTAAACAGTATATTGGTAAGGAGAAGATACACATCAAATGCGTGAAAATTACAGACACACAGAAAAGCTTTTCTTTTTCTTCCCTCGATGGTACTAGTGGAAGAGCATGATGGCTACAAGCTTTCTATCAATAATATGGTAATTTGCGCGTCTCTCAGTAGGCTTCTGGAAACTGCACGCCGCCTTCACGGAAATGGCTCTGTAGAATGGGTCAGACGACTGTGATATATCACATTCCGTTAACCTTTACTAAGAGGTGCAAAGCCGCATTATGCCCCTCTGTAATGGAAGGGAAAAAACAGCCTTCATTCATAAGCATGTTGTATAGAGAGGCGAGACTCGCATTGGGTTCAGCTGGAACCATTTATAAATAAAATAAACAAAATAAAACAGCTGGAAGAGTGATCTTTTATGGGACATTTGCGTGGGTTCTTATCTGCCATGGTTTGCATAGCCCAAAGTTTGTTATACTGTCGGTGTCCTTGATCTTGGAAGATTGAAGATCTTGAACTCCTCATTGTAGCAGGAACCTATTCATATGTGGGACCTTCTTAGAGCTATGGGTTCTCCCTCTGTCCCTCATTATAGGCGGCGAGAACAATGTGTGGCCACAAGGAGACAATACTATCCCCAAATTGAGAGGCGCTGGAAGTGATGGGACCCTAGTTTCTTCTGTTGTAATTGTACCCTGCCACGGATGGCCTTCATTAGTTATGTTCAGTAATGCTACTGTAGTCCACTGCTGACGGTGAAAGCTTGACTTTTGTTAATTACCATCGTCAGCACTTGTTACTTCTCCTGGAAGATTGCAGTTGTCCCATCGCCGTTCTTCGTTGCTCAGACATTGGCTTGTATTTCTTGCCCTTGGGAGATTTAGTGAATGATGCCTGTTACTTACCACATCGCTCACCACCTTTCCCTCTGGACTTCAATGTAGACCACATTTCCAACACTACAGGAGCCAACTGCATCCATAAAGAGCAGGCACAGACTGGCGGTTTTTAAGGCAGAATAATAATAAGAAAAAACCTTTAGTGGATATTCAATGATATTATATGTTATTATATATTATAATATACAATATTGTGGAATGTCGTTATATATGGGAGAGCACGGCTCATAATCGGTTATAAGGGTGCTCTGCATTTGGTGAGAGAAGTTGGAGGCCTTCAAAACTTTCAGGAGAACTTTCCTTTTGAACCATCCCGTACCAGATATAAGCTAGGATAAACATGTCTGAGGGCATACTGTAGGTCGTGAACATGGTTGTAAGGAGCCGGACCATTAGTGTGGGCAAAGTAAAAAGTGTCTACACATCACTGTTGAAACCCAGCCATGTCATACATATCGATATTACGCTGGTTCAAGTCGTTACCTTTTAAAGTTGGAGTAGAGGTTTTATGTTTGTAGAAACTTCTAGAAGGTGTGTATTTATTTTCCTTTGTGTCAATCTGTATATTTCTTCTGGGATTTTGTAAAGCTTTTGTGTAGGTCTGCCTGCAGCTGCTTGTATGCGGAATAAACGTTCATACATTCAACAAAGTCTGGTGCTCATCACAAATTTTGATTTCCACAACATTATTAACAGCATTCAGGCATCAGTCCAAATGAGTACTTAAAAAAAAAACCCAAACCAGGCTATTTTATTCCAAACTCTGCTTTACAACCAGATACGGCTCAGCTTTAGTGTTAATTGTGTATTTTTATTCTGTTGTTCGCGTTACAAACCACTGACAGCTGGCTGACACAAAACCAAAATTATTTCAATGCTGTCAGATGACTGCTGATTTTCATGGGGTTTTAAAGACCAGTGATTACGTTGATTAGTGGTTATTCCAAGAAAGCAAAGTGCAGCATGCTCCAAAATCCGTCTGATGTCTTTGTCATATTATTACACACTTGTAGAATTTTGACCTAAAAAAAGGCTCTGTTCCATGTTGAATGAACTGTTCTGTGAGCAGTTATGTACATTACTATATCATCCGGAAACATGCCAACTGTTCACGTTAAAGGGACAACGGCTATGCACATTACTATATCATTGGGAAACATGCCAACTCTTCACATTAAAGGGACATCAGCTATGTACATTACTATAGCATTCGGAAACGTGCCAACTCTCCACGTTAAAGGGACATCAGCTATGTACATTACTATATAACATGGAAACGTGCCAACTCTTCACGTTAAAGAAAAAGCGGCTATGTACATTACTATATCATTTGGAAACGTGCCAACTGTTGACATTAAAGGGACAGCGGATATGTACATTACTATATCATTCGGAAACGTGCCAACTCTCCTCGTTAAAGGGACAGCGCCTATGTACTTTACTATATCATTCGGAAACGTGCCAACTCTTCACATTAAAGGGACAGTGGCTATGTACTTTACTATATCATTTGGAAATGTGCCAACTGTTGACGTTAAAGGGACAGCGGCTATGTACTTTACTATATCATTCAGAAACATGCCAACTGGTCACGTTAAAGGGACAGCGGCTATGTACATTACTATATCATTCAGTAACATGCCAACTGGTCACGTTAAAGGGACAGCGGCTCTGCACATTACTATATCATTCGGAAACGTGCCAAGGGACAATAACTCCAGCCACCATATGCTTTTATAATGCATGTGACAACTGAATAGTACCTTTATTGGAGGTCTCGCCAAATGTTTCCCCCTGGGAGGAAGGGACATTTTCAAAGATTTACTGTTGTTTTAACTGGAAATCCCGGGAAAAGTTTTTGTTTTACTCGTGGAAAACTATATATTGGACTTTAAGACTAATTGGAAGTTACGCTTTTCATCTGTAAGTGAATTTTGCAATCGTGGGGCAAGATATAAAGTCTTCAGCACAAAAAAATGACATATTTTCAGACTACTTTATCTTGATTCAAATACATTTTTTATTCCAAGTAAATAAATAAAAGTATATATTTCCCAAACTATCGCATCAAGAGCGATAACACAAGAGCCAATTTATCTTTTTTTATTATTATTATTATTAATGAAGGGCGTTACAAACAACTTTAAAATATAAGGGTTTTGTTTGCAGATATAGCATTGGGATATATGGTTATGTATCTCTCTAATATTGGCTCAACCAAGGAAAAAATACATCATATATGAATCGCCAAGGTCTCCTGAATAACCCAATACCACATTTGTTACATCATATAATCACCGGGTCACAAGATGACATCACACTTACCCTTCTATGTGGACCAGCACAGAAAAAGGGCAAATGCATATGGGGGTATTAAGCAAAATTACCCCATGCATTCGCAAAAAGAAACACCACGAAAACGGACCACACAGCTATCACAGGCATTAAGGTGCATATGATGGCCGGAGTCTCTTATTAATCAATAAAACCTAATATAAATGTCTATATCAATTCTCTTGTGCTTAGAACATTTTTCCAGCATGCTGTGACAGCGCTCTCCCCAGTAGCCGGTCATTCAGCATCTATTTTTATTTGTAACGCATTTCATTATTGGCAGAGAGTGAATACTCAATAATACTTTCCTTGGGAGGTAGATTGACATCGCAAAAATAAACTTGACCTTAATAAGTAGAGTGTAAAAATAGTGTATTGAAATAACAGGGACCCACTACGCGGCATAGACCTCCATAGTTTCCTTCCGCATGGCGCGTCCTTTAAATATGACATCATATCCTGCCGCCCAGTAGTAAGAGGAGCGGGGAGGTAGGCCTAGGGAAATACGCCACTGCCCTTGGGACATATGCTTGCACTCACTATTAGTGAATCGGTAACAGAAGTGATATCACAATTCCAAGTCGTTTCATTTACAAATAATTTATAACCTTAAGCCGGCCGCCCTTAAATCAGAACGTGCACCGAGAGCAATCTCCGAGCTGACAAAATCATGAATCATGTATTGGTATTTTGCTGTATCAACATAATTTGTTAAACAGCTTTATGCTAATGTCGACTTGGCACAGTGCACTCGGGAGAAAAAAAACTGTCAAAGAATTTTTAATAAAATGCGTATCTTTTGGATATGATAACAAAAAATCTTGAACGCACTTCAGATTGATACGGTGAGTAAAAAATAAGCAATAATAACAGATTTAATTTTTCACTTCTACTTATCATTTAAGAAAAGGACCCACGGGGCCGACGGTCGGACCTAGAATTCCACGGAAACTATCCAGAGGCAGAAAAGTTTTTAGTCGTATTTGACTCTACTCGCCATGTATTTTGGGTCAGGGATCTGCATTCTACAACTCCTACCGCACAATTTGGAATGTGATGGGTTCCACACGTGTAATATTTATAAAACAATCAAATGATCAAATGTTAGTATTGGAAATCTTGTCTGTGATTCGGCCGATAGGATGAAGTGTGATCTGGCCCCCTAGATATATTGATATAGTATAACCGGAAAATTGCATTAAAAAAAATAATAATAATAACATTTTTATTTGTCTATTGAGGTCTATAGGCTAATTTTCTTCCCATTTAAAAATGCAGCTCCTTAAAGGGACACTCCAAACATCATTAATGCACTTTAATGCATATGATAGCCAGTCAGGGTGGCCAAGCTGACCCCCGTCCACTGCCGAAAGCGCCTACAATGGGCAGGTGAGTATAAGAACGGGACCGTGGAGCGATGGAAGAAGGTGGCCGGTCTGATGAATCATATTTTTTTTTACTTCATGTGGATGGCCGGGTGCGTCGCTTACCGTGGAGGCCGCACCTCGCAACTTACAGGACATAAAGGATCTGCTGCTAACGTCTCGGTGCAGATCCCACAGCGCGCCTTCAGAGATCTAGTGGAGTCCATGCCTTGATGGGTCAGGGCAGTTTTGGTGGCCAGACAGAACCCTGAGATAAGAGGGATCGCTGGGTCAGGAGGAGGAAACGAGACAGACATAAAAACCTCGCTCTTCATGGATGATGTCATAATTTTCCGCACAGATCGCCGTTTGGTAAGATCACTCGTCCAGATGTACAGGCAAAGGTCAAGTCAGAGACCATGCACGTTCTCTCTTCCAACATGCTACCTTTCACCATCGCTACATGTCCTCATCAACATCCTGGGGGTTTACATTGGCAGAGATGATATGGCCCTGAAAAGCTGGGAAGGCAGACTGGGCAAGGTCATACAGAAGACTATGTAGCCTCAGAGACATTACCAGTGTGAGGAAAGTCACCATCACCAGGACTTATCTCCCCTTTATCTGGGGTTCCAAAATGGACAAGTAAAGCACACAGTCATGTACAAGAACCCTCCCAAGGGTGGCAACGCAGTGCCCAATATACCAAGTTTACTGAGGGCCTCCTTCGTATGGAACTGTGTGCGTAGGACCCTACAAATGAAGAACACCAGCTGGAGGGAGCTGAACCGGACTTGTGGTCCCCTAGGGTGATCTATAAACTTATCAGATCAGTTGATGTGTGCGTTCTACTGTGTCGTATATAATGTATGTTAAGTGCTTGGATAAAATTTAGTCAAATAAATATCTATCAATAAAGGTGATCAGATTGTTTTGCGATTGGTATCCTGGATGTTTTTTTGTTATTTGTCCACAGAATAGGGACCTAAGACATAATTGATTTCTTTCATTATGGATAAATGTTTTTTTTTATCCTACCAAATAATGTATACCTCTGCTTGTTGCAATAATTGCTATTATTATATTATTAATAATACTGCTACTCATATTAATAAGACTCTTTATACTATTATTACACTATTATTATACTATTTTTTTTATTATTATTATATTATTTTAATTATTATTATTTTTCTTCTTCTTCTTCATTAATATATATTTGTGCCTTGATTTGTCCCCGGCTTACACTGTTTGGCCATATATAAATTGGGAGGTTTGCTTTATTAACCCTAATTTTTTAAATAAATAATAAAATAAAATCACACAATAACCCGTATTAAAGAGCAGATCTGTTTTTATATACATGTTTATTACATGCAGTATATGTACATGTAGTGTGTGTGAAACAATAATCATAGGAACAGATGGCTAATACCCTTTGTAACATTAATAGGGCCTTAAAAGAGTTCAAAGCTGATCCCTAGGCCCTAAAAAAAAACAGAATTTATTCATATTTTGGTAATTTTACCATTTGTAAAGCTTATTCGAGTAATAACATGAAATGCATATGTGTATCAGTAGCGTCGAGGTTTATTGAAGCAGAAAATGCTGATTGTGGTCCCAATCCTTGTTTTGGATATTGTATTTGCAGCCTGTTACTATGTAATAACAATAATAATAATAATAAAAATATATTATTATTTATAAAAAAACTAAAAAAACACAGGAGCGGCAGTCCTGGCTGAGGTTGTGTATAAAAGTCACACAATTGTGTGAGATCAGAGGGCGAGACACACAATGAACACGTGTCACCTGGCTGCCGGGGGAAGGGGGGGGCGCCTCGACACAGACTGTCAGTCAAACGTAATTGGCTTACACCCCCCCCCCCCCGCGGCCAGAGAGACCCTCATCACTCTGCATATAGACTACCCTCATTAGACGTCTTCATTAGGACTGTTACAAAGTCAGGAGATGGGGTGGATTTCCAAATGTACATATTAAACGGGCATTTAGTGTGGCGGGATATTAAATATCGCTTGTGCGTCGGGGTCTCCACCCAATCTACCGAATTCCTCTTATTCTGTCAGTTCTGGTTTTGTCAGACCCTTTGAATGACTTGACCTCTGGCACACAAAATTAGCGACTTTGCTCTTTCATTTTTACCTAGTTTTGCTTTTTTTTTTAAAAAAAAATAAGAACAAAATAAACACATCCAGCAGGGCAGTGACATTTCTTAATCTGCTCCAATAGGATACATATTCCCCATAGCTGCCAACAGTCCTGAGCTTGCAATTACATATGTAATAAAAAAAATAAATAAAATACAATTAAAAAAAATAAAATACTGTTCTAATTTTAAGCTCATTTGAACAGGCCGACAAGTCCTGTCAGGTGACCCAGTAAAAAAAAATGGATTGCTCACTCATTACTCTAGGTTACCCCGGTGGTTATATGTGGTATTGCACGTAAACCCCCCCAAAAAGGCTACGGAAATGGCAACAAATCTGAAAATCAGAGCACTCCAGGGGGTAATTACCCACCTCGCCCCCCCCCATTGATCCTGGTTTTGTTAAATAATTCAGGGTCCATTTTGCCCTTTTGTGAGAAATTCTGCAGAGATGGTCCTTCGTGTTTATCAAAAATCCATTCCACGGTGAAGCACGTTATGTGTGGTGGTGGTAGATAAGTAGAAGAGCCTCCCGGCAGAAGTAGCAGAGGCCAAAACAGAGAATTGAAACATGCATGGGAGAAGCATTAAGTCATCCTCAATATAAGACAAGACCAAGGACTGATTAAGATCTAAGTCTTTAAAGAAGGGGGGAAATGGGCAGACGAGACGGGCCGAATGGGTCTGATCAAACTCTATGTTTTATATGTGTAACGCTGCCCTCTTTAGCGAAGAACATGTCAGACCTCCCTTTAATTTCAAAATACGCCAAAAAAAAACAAAACCCAAGATCCGCCGTCAGAAAATGCAAACAGAAACACTGATGCTTTGCGACAACTGACACAAAACATTATTGGAGGCATCAATTTACTGCAAAAAAAAAAAAGAAAAGAAAATCTCCCCCGGATGCGTTTTCCAAAGAGCCCCTCCAATTCCATCTCTCCGCGTCGGACCTCGGCATTTCCACCAATCACAGGAGCCAGAACCTGGTCAGCGCCCAATTAACACCAGCGAGATTACGGGTGACCCTCGTGTGCGTGACGTGTCCGCAGCTGAAATGTCATTTAAATTCAGGTCTTTCCACCCTCACCTCCTACATTTGTTCCTCGCTGCTGGAAAACGATTGTTTTTTTGTTTTTTTTTTTAAATGAAAAAAATATATATTTTAAATTAATATATGCCGACATTACCCAAAATTCAAAAACCACTCACTTACACTTAAACTATTTTCTCAAAATATGTATATGTAGAGACTGATATAAAATGTTATATTGTCACGTATCATATCGGCACCGTTCCACGTCGTATTTGCGCAATTATAAGTCAATTGTATTTTATTTTTAGAATTTTGGGGGGAATTAAAAAAAAAAAATGCAATGAAATTATTTATATGAATTCTGCCTCTGCCTTATAAAAAAAACAAAAAAAAAACCTGCAGCGTGTCGCACCAATAAAAACGGACTAAGGACGGAGGGGAGGAAAAAAAAATGGAAAAAAAAACGCCTTTTTTTTTACCAATTGGATTCGTACTGTAAGACCGTCGACATTTGCGGAAAGTTCAGGAATCGCACACCGATTTCTCGTGGCGCTTGGCACGCTATGGATATCTTGAAAGCCGACGAGAGCTGCCATTGACAGAGGCGTATGAAAGGGTTAATACTTTTTTTTTTTTTTTTTTTTTCCTCCTCTCCTCTCCCTGTGTTCTGCTCAGAGGCAGAGAAGGTTAGCAGGGAGATCAATGTGATTAAAGCTGTAGCAGAGAAAAGATGTGCCTGCCTGCTTGCCTGCTGCCTGGGTCTGGTGGTTGAAGGTTGTGTGCATGCATAGAGAAGGCTCGATTTCTAAGCAGAATTTTTATTTTTTTAATTTTTTTTTATAAATAAATTTAAGCCGGAGCTGGACTGGATGCAACCAGGGACGACGACGACGACAACAACGGCGGCGACGATGATGATGATGACATATTTTCATTTAAGGATTTTTCACCTGTGCACCTGACCCGACGGCTATTTCCACCGGCTAAGATCGCACCTGGGCTTTAAAGCATCCACCTCCCTATTATTATTTTTATTTTTTTTTGTCTTCTTCTTCTTCGCAAGCTGCATCTCTGGAACGGGAAGCAACCGTGTCACCGGAGAACACAAGAACAGAGCGATCGTTTGCTTTTAAGGACAATCAGACGTATTTCCCCAAGCAGCAACGTAGCTACCGGCAACAGAAGCTGATCGGCTCGGCTCGGAGCATTAACCTTGCAGCTGAGAAATATATATATATATATATAAAAAAACAGAAGAGATTGGGGGAGACGAAGCTGTTAGCTGGAGGGACTGAACGGATTAAGGGAATGTGGATATTGGCTATCTTCTTGTTCCAGAGCATCTTGAATGGTGAGCCATGCAGCAATATTTGTGATTCACGGGTACGGGGTACGGCAGAATACGGCAGCTTAATTACCTCTCCAATGATGTATAGGAAAGAAATACCCCCCCCCCTTGTACAGTACCGGCTATTACTGCCGTGCATTCAAATCTGCTCTGTAATCATTAAGACCATCCATGTGCACATATATAACTTGTACCGATTAACTGCTGCCGTACCTGTGTTCTGGTTTTTTTTCTGGCTGAGATTAATTGGGTGTGATTGAAGCAGCGATCAGGTGTATATGGCATATATATATATATATATATATACATATATATATATATATAAAATACATTGTATTTTTATGAAATGTCTATGTGTGGGTGCAGCAGCGATCAGGTGTATATGGCATATTCATATATATATAATACATTATATATTTATTAAATAGCTGTGTGGGTGTTTATATACATATATATATATATATATGTGTGTGAATGCATACATATATATAATGTGTGTGCGTGGGCAGGGGTGTTATATGGTCCTATAGCATTTGCTACACCTGGCCCGTCGGTGATTTTTTTTTTTTTTTACATCTATCTCTTACATTTTGTCACTTTTACTATAATAGCAGAAAATAGTCGCTCGTGACACAATCAAACAGTTTTTTGGTGACGTTAATCATACTCATTCAGGGGGGAGGAGAGAAGAGGGGGGTGTTGGACTAAGATGCAGAGGTGCATGTGGGGTCTTTAATAGCGAAAAACTGCAGTGAGGGCTACGGACCGCCGCTTTTTTTTTTTTTTTTTTGAGCATAGGTGCGTCCATGATACTGTGTGCTCTGCCAGCGAGGGTTCGGAATTGTTGCATTTGAATACATAAAGGGTTAATGATATATATTTTTTTTTTTGGTTTGTGTATATTTCCAAGATTTAACTAATCATAGCTTTGAATTAATTGCTTAATTAACATCAGCGTGGATACGCGAACGATCAGGTGGGGGTGGGGGCTGCCTATTAACCCTGAATCAGGAAACTGGGCTTCGGGATCAGGCAGGAGGAGGGTTAATTATGCCAAAACCCCACCTGTTCTTTTTTTCCCCCCCAAAAGTCCTTTTTTTATGATACTTTCGCAGTACCGTGTCACCTGCAGCTCGAGTCGCCATAACGCATTGCAGGAGACGGGCCTTGGAGGGCGGGGGGGCTGATTAGATGGGTCCTCAACCCCTACCGTTTATACCCATCGTAACTAAAACGATACGCCAACATTCTAACGCACACAAACGTGTATATTATATGATATATTTTTTTTTACATTTTTTATTGGAAATTAGTAATTTACTTAGTAAACCGTGCTTCGTTATACCAGAGCAACAAGTTTCTGCACACAAGCAGCCTAATTTGTTCTTAAGCCCTGTTCTCCGGGGGGGTGTTTGATTATGCCGCCTCTGGATGGGGGCTACTTCTTGAGGGGGGGGGACCTTACTTTAATCTTAAATCTTATAAGAAGGACACCGATGGGCCTCAGAACGTTGCAGGCCTCTGCATTCCATTCACGCGTCGGCCATTTCTCTAATTAAATATAAAAAATATATAATAATAATAATATTATAAATAAATTATCAATTGAAAAATCATATTCTTAAATAAAAATATATAAAGCCCCAGGGAGCTCTATTTGCTCGGATATACGTGTTCCAAACAACATGTATGTTTACGTCCTCATGCCTCGGAGGCAGTAACAAGTTCTAATTATCTCTACATAGACCAGACTCGCCGGTTTCTTGATGCATCCAAACCAGATCTTTTTAATGCAATTTACAGTTAGCGTAACTGTCGTAATAAATAGGTTTGTTTTAAATGTAAATCTGCGTTTTGTTTTTTTGTCTTTTCTGGTTTGATTAAATAATATTGATTAAGTCATTTTCTTCCAGAAAGCTAGAGCGAGCACTTTGTATGATTGTGAGATTAATGGAGAACAGACCCCCGACCGACGGCGGGCTCGGGGTTCGCAGAGCCCAAAGCGGGTCGTCCTGGTTTCGGGTCACGTACGCAACGCAGACTAAGAGAGAAGGAAAAAAAATGGCTGCACGCCACTGTAATAGAGATTTAAATGGAACCTAGGAGAATGGGATAATGTTAAAAAAGGATAGATTACCCTAAAACACAACAGCGTAGAATTCTAATCCCATATACAATATGTGTGTGTGTGTATATATCTATATAATACAATGGAATGCCTGGCGTGGCTTTATTTCAGGCCGATTTCATATTTCTGATTTTTTTATTAAAAATAAAAATAAAAAAAAATATTTCAGATATGTATGCTATTAAGAATGCTATTAAGAATATGGGTGTTTTGGGGGCTTCTATCGGTTGCTTTCTTAGTAGCTCTGCGCATGTCTGTGAATATAGCACGGAGCTGCCCCTTTATCTCCCTATTGTTCATTTTTCTCCTTTTTCCTTTTTTTTCGATCCGAGGGTCACCAATGTGGCTCTTGTCGCTCGGTGTCCTCGGTGACTACGTGGTATGATTGCTAATCACATTGCAAGGAACATATCAGTGGACATGAGGCTTTTAAACGTTTACGGTAAAGCATACTGAATAAATAGGATTTAAGGCTTGCAGGAGATCAGTGAAGGAGGGCCTTAAGTGCCAAAGCTTGGACCAATAATGGCGCTTTTAAAAATAATTTTAATCCCGGCTCCGTAAATGCCTATATTAACTCCCCACTCTGAAAATTATCTTGGCGTAAAAATATACCGTAAAGCGAGCACGCTAGGTCGATGGGTAGAGAGACTTCCCTGACTTACCTAGTAAGCTCCAAAAAAGCATTTAAATAATTCACAAGGGTCAGTATATTTTACTCTAGGTCCTGTATATATAATATATATATATATATATATATATATATATATATATATATATATATATATATATATATGTATATTAATTAAAGGTATCCTATGGAATAAGCATATTGGTGACACCAAATGAGCATTTCCTAGTTGGAACTATTTAATAAAATGTTATGGGAATTTTTTTTGTATTTTTTTGTATAATTATTTTGTACAATCTTTTCATATATTTTAATATATTTTTACTGATCTATGTAGATATATGGATTTTTTTTTGTAGCGTTGTAACTTTTTATTTTTTTTATATATAAAGCACTCTCCATATCTATAGAGCTTTTCGAAAATGAATGTTGCGGTTTGTGGTATATTTTATAATTGGCGCAGAAATGAGGAAGGAAAAGCAGGTGTAGTCAAGGACCCCTTAATACTTCTACTCTGAAAAGTGCTGCAAAGTTTCAAAGATTTCGCAAGAAATATGTAATTTTTCTGTCTTGTGATTTCAATAAAACGTTTAAATTGTTATTCCAAATTTACCTTTTTCAAAGAAATCCTATTTTAATTGATTTTATTACTATATATATATATATATATATATATATATATATATATATATATATATATATATACAGGAAAACAAAACCATAATTTTAAAGTAAGTAATCACATTTGTTTTTATTACATTATATTTCACTTTTATTATTTATTATATACATTTATTTTTTTCTTGCTCAGTTCCCATACCGGTCCATATATTGTGCTGATGTGATGTCTCCTAAGTCTTGACCTTAGAGGTCACATCAATATTTGTTTCTCGGTCAATCCTTGGATTGGAATTGAATGTTTATTTCGCCTTTAATTATTGTTCAGGAATCTTGGCTTCTTTTATTCTTTTCGTAAGGCAATCTAGCACAATGAGCCATGACACGACCCAAGATCGTCTTTAAGTAATAATAACAGTTAAAGGGGCATGTGGTCCCCAAAAATAGTTTTTAATGAATATTACAGTTTATTTTGCATGATCTCCAAGGAATTTTACTGCATTGCAAATCTCCCCATGTATTCTTCAGAACTTATTTAACTCCTCCCCTAGCTGTCACCACGGAAACCAGGAAGTGCATACTTAAGTACACTTCTTACACATGCTATGTAGCACTACAATTCCATCAGTGGTAATAGCTATGTTTTCATCCCTCCTTGTTTTCAGACGTTTGTACAAAGTAACAAATTTGGGAAATTTTGTTTAAAATGAAAATTCGTATGTAAAGTTCTGATGCGTCGTGTCTCTCTCTGCGTTGTTTAAACAGACCTCTAACTCTCGAGATTGTTGTATTCATGCCGTTCCTTTGTAAAGCTATTATCACAAATATCTTAAGGCAAGGCTGCCATTTTTGTGGCAAGATATGGCATTCTCATCAAGATGGCAGTTTCCACAAACATACCAGAAATCAACAGCGACAATTTGCATAATAATTCCTTAATGTAATCGGGTTCTATCTATGTCATGGGTGCTTCATGCACAGGACCCCCTATTCAGCCCCCTTTTACATGTACAACGTCTAATGAATGGGACATTTGTCTGGACAGCCTTGATATAACCCTTGTTGGCAGGACTGTTCTGACGGATCTGAGGTTGTTGGTAGCGATGCATTAGATAGCGCGGCCTAGAGCTTTCAGTACCCTAGGTGAACTACATCCCTGACTCTTCTCTCTGGTATGCATTTTCTTTGTAACGTACAAGAGACCCCAATGAGGCTGCCATTGGGTGGCTTTTTTTCTTCAACAGATATTAAGTTTCGATTCCCATTCTTGAGTTGTAACAATCTTCGGTGATGTCCGTCTAGATTGTAAGCTCTGTAGGGCCCTCCTCACCTGTTCTTTCTGCAAGTCAAATAGTTACTTTATATACTACTTATGTCCTGTCTACCCATTGTACAGCGCTATGGAATATGATGGCGCTATATAAAACAATATATAATTAATAAAGAAAATATTTTTTTAAAGGGATCCTCCAGGCTACCGGTGATCACCATGAATCGTGATTGCGTAATATTACATTTCTATTGGGTTTTTTAATCACTAGTCAACGATGTTTTATGTTTTTATTAGCTGATTGTTAGAATCAGTTACAGTTCCAAAAATTGAGGAATGAATTCCCTACGTTTGGTTATATTTGGAACTGAAGACGCAGCCAATTTTAAGATCACGTTAAAAATAATAATAAAAAAAGGTGTTCTGGCATCGTCAATAAGTATAAAAATGAAGCATCTGATCTGTGAGGAGTGAAGCCGTGTGTTCTGCGTATGTCTGCATTTTTATGAGGGATATTTTTGTATGTATTTCTGAAGCTGCGAAAATGTTTCTCTGACTTCTGAAGCGGCGACACGAAAGTAATGCAAATCAGCAACGGGAAAGCCTCGTCTCTGATCGGAATATTACCGGTGGCTGAAGAAGTCCGTTGTAGTCAGCAATGCCGAGAAATCCAGATATCATTTCTGGATAACTCCTGGGCTCCCGTGATTGGCTGCTAAACAGACTGACCCGAGACTCACTCCTAGAGCTCTGAATCTCCTGATTCAAACACACTTTGGAAATCTCCACCATATATATATATATATATATATATATATATATATATATAATAATATAATATAGAAGTTAGAAGCAGATAAGGACCATTCAGCCCGTCTACTCTGCCCGTTTCTCCTGCCATAAAGACCTTAATCAGTCGTTGGTCTCGTCTTAGATTCAGGAGCCGTATGTCCATCCCATGCATGTTTAATACCCTCACTGTATTACCCTCTACCACTTCTACTTGGAGGCTGCTTTACTTATCTACCACCCTCTCAGTAAAGTTAAGCTTCCTTCCATTCCATCTAAGCCTCTGGCCCTCTAGTTTTTGACTATGGCCTCTTGATCTAACATTTCTCCACCAAGCGCTCTAGTGCTGCCCTGGAGCTTCGCTCATCAGCTCTGATTCCCTGAGCCTCCAGGCCAAACTCTGGAAGGCTGATCCAAGATATTTAATATGAAATATTTCTCTTTGAGGAGGACTCAGTAACACAAATATGTAGTGTTCCTCAGGGATTTGCACTTTAGGGACCCTCGTTGATTGAGTCGTGTCAATGCAAATTAGCCTGAAGTCTTCCTGTGAATACAAAATGCCCTGATTTCTAGAATTTTACAAAAATATTATTGTGTTCTCTAAAAATAAAATATTTTTTTTTTTGGGGGGGGGGGGGAATAATGAAAATGTGTGCATTCGCTACTTCCATGAAACCATAGCTACCATGTCTGTATTTAATGCTAACGTTTCAGAGCTCAGACTATATATAAGGAACAGTTATGATTTATGTGAATATTTCAAGGATTTATTATTTGAAATTCAGAAAATATTTTATTTTATGCATATTCCTGTGTGCCGCCATCTCGGGATGTTTTGGGGAATTAACTGCCCCCTTTCGCTTCCCTGGACACCATTAACGAGGCACCTGTTTGTTTTTAAGGCAGGGAGTTTAATTGTATACAATGGTAAACGGGGAGAATTCTGTATCATTCTATATAATTTTAGTGATATTATCAGGAAGTTGAGATCTGCTGATTTTAATATATTCCCTGAATTTTAAACCAAAAATCGCTATAACGATTTGGCAGGTAACAAATGTACTTTTGATCTGTCATTTATCACAAATCCTAATTGTTACAGTTCCATATGTCAAATAATCCTATGTAGAATTTTTTCCGGATTAATATAATCCACTTTATGTATATACATGGGGACGGCCCGGGGCAGGCTGGCCTAAGGGGGCGGGCAGGCAATTGTCTTCCCCGGTCCCATCCAAGGTTCTTCACAAAAGGCAGGTCCGACCTGAAGCGAGCCACACACGGCAAGAATCCAGGGGAGTCGCGTGATGTGATGTTGCGTGACCCTGTAATAAAAGTATGTATGCTAGAGTGAGAGTATGTGTATGTGTAAGTACGTGCCGGCATGAATGTGTATGTGGAAGTGTGTGTTAGCATGAGGGTGTGTTAATGCTGGAGTGAGTATGTGGAAGTGTCAGTGTATGTCTATGTTAGCATGAGTATGTATGTGTGTGTGTAAGCGTGAGTGTGTAGTTTGTGTGTGTAAATATGTATGCCAGTGCATATGTGAGTAAGCGAAGGGATGCAAGAGGCGCCTTTGGGCCAATAATTAAAATTAAATAATGTTAAAATGACGTACCATTTTCTTTCATTTGTTCCCTCTGCTCTGACTGGCTGACAATTTCTGGGATCAGAGAAGGGGCGTTTGATTCGAAGGCCTTTTAGTTTAAAGGATACTGGGAGTGGTTGTAGAAGGCCAGACTGCTACGATGTAAAACATAGAGGAGATCTTTGGAAGAAAGACATCACTCTATTGCTAGGCAGCTCTAGTAGCTCAAAAACACCTGTTAATGACGTTAACGGAGACAGGGAGTGTGTTGCATTTGATGTTCGAAATCTTTGAAGATGTATTGAACGTGTTTGTGAAATGACCATTGTGTGTGTTCTTTGCAGACCAATCACACTATGGTTGTTGTAATGTCATTTAAAATGGTTTGCCATAGGCTGTCCATATGGCAGAGAGGAAGACTGTATGTAGCATGCTGTTTCATTTCCGTGATAACTCGACAGCCTGTCAGGGGCGTAACGTGCAATTTGTGTTCTTGAATGCCGAGTTGTAACGTTTTAGATAAATGCAAGCATTTATAAAGTGTCGTTAAATGATGGTAGGGGGGACACCACTGGACCCAGCAGCTGCGCCATTAAACCCCCCACTCCAACAAACAGCATGCGGTGGATCTCTAGCCGGTCAAACACTAATTTGATTTCTGTCGGTAGCGCTTGCTTTTTAGCTTGCCATCTTTGCACTGTTTGTACCAACGGCACGTCTCGCAGTCAGGTGGAGATCGCAATGCGTTTTAGATTTAGTGGTTTGTGAACGGCTTGCAGTGATTAGAGTGGGTTTGTATTTGGGAAAAACTATAGAAGTCTATAATTCATCTGTATTGAGTGTTTGCTGAACCATGGAGAAGTGCAGTACCTATATATTGAGAGTGGCCTATTCAAGATGGTAACCAAGACTGAAACTACCAGTAATGCCCCAAATATCAGGCAATAGACTGAAATAGCAAGGGGTAAAGTCTGAAACGGACCTTGGTCAACGAATAGGGAGATTTCCGGATTTGTCTAGAATGATAACATAAGATGACAGGGAGCAGCCATCACCAAAAACAAGGTAAAAAGGGTTATTGGCTACAAACACCTGACAACATGCAGGAGGAAGCTTTGGATAATGCGTATTTTGGATCAAGAAAAGGAAGGTTAGGTAGAAGGGTTGAACTTGATGGACTTAGGTCTTTTTCAACCTTATGAACTATGTAAGTATGTATTAACACGTCATACAACATCCAAAATGGCCAAAAAGGGACACTTGTCCGCATTCGACCATCTGGATCAACAGCTTCTCATGGAAGACACATTATATGAGTGTGGCAGTCAGTGAGGATATTATAATGCCAATCATATGAATGGAATAAAGTTTCCTTGTTATGTTTATTAATGATATTGATATTTATGGGCACTCACGGGACTGTTTGAGGGGCGCCTTAATGCACTGTCCCTCTGGCACTCGGGGCTTTGAGCCATGACGCTGTAAACATCTCTCCATGACATTTTTTTACCAGCTGTAATAGCTTTAAATCCTACAAAATCATATTAATTATTAACACACGTGGAGAAAAAAAAAATACATTTAAAGCCTATTTGTTAAAACCAGTTGACAAGGCTGAATAATCTCATAGTGATGAATCAATGTGGAGAGAAATGTCACGGTACCAGCCAATGTTACCCAGGAGCAAAAATGGGCTGGCTGCGGTGATATACGGCGGCTTTGATGCATTATACTAAACACACGTGCACACAGACACACACTCTAACACACATCATCAATTACAGGAAGCACAGGGGCAACCAACCAGAAGGAGCCACTGACTCCACCTTCCATATAACCATGTGAGCCAATGAATACGCTGCTCACAGTCGACAGGTGCAGACGCCCTACTAGGCTCAGCCTGGCATGCTATATTTTTCATAGCCCAAGGTGCCACAGAGTCCTTAGGGAGGTCCAACCCGTATTTCCGGTGGTGGGGTATAGTGGTTAGTAAGTGTACCCTTAAGCGACGCTTTTGTAACCTTGCCCTCCTCCATCCACCAGCACCTTTTTATTTTTTCTTTGTATGTTTTATTTTTTTTTTTACTTTTGAAAGCTTTTTTATTTAAATAAATGTATTTGATTAAGAGTATGATTAATTTTTGGTAAGATATGTTCCAGAAAGGCCACAGTGGAGTGCTTGTCCTTTCCACTGTCCCCTCTGCTTAATGACATTGGTGGTCCCCATTCTCAGAAGGGCTTAGGGGGATCTGGCCCTCCGGCCTCGCTGGGATGGGGAGGGCATGCGAGTCCCTTACGGCTGAACAGTAACGTGCGAGACTCCCACGTTTCCACCGTAATGGAATCTCTCATCTAAGAACGGAGGAAAACGTTTAAAAGACAACAAACAGTCACGTGTGTGATTCTAATCGCGTCCGAGGGCAGACTTCCAGGGCTTTTTAACAAGCAGTCCCAATCGCTATCAAACAACTTGTTTATGGCCGTATCGCTTAATAGCCTCGTTTATGCATCTTCCTTCCATTTCCAAATCACTGGTTTTTAAAGCACTGGACGTAATTACTCTGCTAATTGGTTGCGATCTAGATTTGGTTTGGCTCTGATTAAGGAATGATTTCTCCCTTCTCGAGATAAATGTTGCAAAACAAGGTGCTTCTCGGCCCATCAGTTATCGGTGGTTATTATTTAACCCTTTTGTATCGTAATGGATGGGGCAACAAAAAAGTACCCCATGTAAAATACTTCTCATATATACTGTATGGGAATGATGACTGTGACCTTATACATCTTAAGCATCTCTGGTAATTAATGCTTAAGCTTTGCTGGGTACCCTTATATAGGTACATACTTGCCAACGGTTCTCCGGGACAGTCCCAAGATTTGAGAGCTTGTCCTGATACTCCGGTGTCCTGGGACATGTCCCGGGAGAACAGCAGTTGTGGGTGTAGGGCTGGTCGGGGAGATCACGGATCTCCCTCTAACTGGCCTGAAATTAAGGTGAGAAGGTGGAGTGATATGGATAAAGAGAAAGCGAGGGGGGAAAGAGTACGTTGAAAAGTGCGTGTATGTATGTTTTGAAAGTGCGTGTATGTTAGTGCAAGTGTGTCTTGTAAGTGTGAGTGTGTGTGTTAGTGATTGGACACGTGTGTGGTAGTGTGAGTGTTTGGGGGTCTCGTAGTGTGAGTGCCCCTCCCCAGGTTAGCTTCTGGGCCACTCCTGCCGCTGCCTTCGATCCTTGCCGTAGTATCTGTAGTTCATCGGTGTCGTTTAAGACGATGCAGCTGCCTAACTCTGTTATTCAATTGAATTACTGTACTTATTTGTAACTTCTTTAGTATAGAATCAGTCTTATTTTAATATTTAATTCATTGTATTAACTAGTGATATGCTGGTAATGTCCCTCTAGGTTATTCTAGGTTATTATTTGCATCTGCCCCTCCCCCATGGCAACTGCACTCCGTCCCACACTGATTATCTATGATTAATTTATTATCAGTTTTACTTGAATGGATATAATAATGTAACATATATGTTTCTTTTTTGCCGTATCAGTTTTTTTTGTCATTTGTTAGTATAAGTATTGGGTCTGGTTATATATAATCACACCTGGGACGTTTTGGGCTCCGGCTACCCAAAGCCTCCCCTTGCGGGACGCGGCCACGACTGCCCGTCAACGAAAAAAGGAGTCTTTCGTGGCCTGGACCTGCCCCTTGATGGCACATTAGCCTGTTGAGGCCAGACCGTTGCCTACAGGGTTTATGGCCATTGCAAGTCACTGGGTGCAGGGGCAAGTCACTGGGTGCAGGGGCAAGTCACTGGGTGCAGGGGCAAGTCATTTTGTGCGCTTGGTGACATAATCCGCACCATAATAACTAGGTGGAGCTAAATTATGCTAATATGCAGAATGGGCGGGGCTTTGGGGTACGCCAAGTAAGTAAATGTTGGTGGTGCCACAAAGTGTCTATGGAATTTTTTTAGGTTTTTTTCTAATTTACCTTTTTATATCACAATTATAGTCCAGTAACGTTGCTTTAACGTTGAATGTAAGCTTATATTCCGTATAAAGAGAATAATGGAATCCACGGATTCCCTGAAGATCTATAGATCTCTCCGGCTTCTTCGCAATACCAATAATTAATGCCGATTAATTAACGACCATGGTATTTATTTCTGTTTAATTCATAGCCTTCGCTGCAGACGGAAAATAAGAATTAAGAGAAAAGCTTCAGTAATATTTTTAGAAAGCCATAATTTCTACTGAATGTTTGATTGACGGAGTCCTTCAGCTATAGGATGGTTCGGTGCAGCGAGAAACACAAAATAGAATGAACTGAATTTCTGTGGGGAGGAATAACCAGTTTTCTTATTGGTGAAAGAAAAAAACCCCTGAATTTAGCACATTATTTAAACTAAAGATAGCAAACACGCGCCATCATCATGATGAACGTCCACGAAGGTGAACCAGTAAATTGTAAAGGGTTAATGGTGTCCGTGCCAAATGAGATTTTACCCCGGGCTGCTTTCTGCAGGAACCTGGCGAGATGAAAATTAATGAGAGGAGCTAAGGGCAGCGTTTGATAAAGCCTCGTTACAGTCTTGCGGACGTGGTCTGCATTCCGTATAGCCGGGTCTGAGCTTATGTTCCATAAAGAAAAGCTGTCTCTCCGACAATATAAGGCTGGAAATATTCAAGATTTGGGGGTTTTTTTTCCTGTGCATGCGCACCTCGTGGATTCATTATTGCGATAAGCCTCTATGAAGACTAGAAAGCAATCTTGATGAGAAGTGCTGCATGTTCCCTCCTTGATATTTTTAGCTTGTGTCGAGTTGATGTTGCTTAATAACCATTTAAATCTTCTCGTCGATTGCCTGCCGGGGCTGACACATTCTGTGAAGAGAAGCCTGTCCGCGGGACATGAGAAAAAGCCATTAGAGAAAGAGAGAGGTCCCCGTTGAAAGCTTTTTTTTTGGGGGGGGTAGCTCTCCCTTGTGTGTTGTTTTTAACTCTTTACGGGGAGAGGCGTGAATAAAACTCTCGACGGTTCTGATTTTTCGGCAAGTTGCGTTGGTGCTCATTCAAAGGTCGCAAGTGACGTGAAATTATTCCCACCCTGTAAACACATCTCGCCGCGTTTCCTTCCATCCTTTAATGAAGTTCCTCCTGGTGGATTTCTCATTTTATTTAGGCTAATTAGCCAATTTTTCTGTCCAGAGCACACATAAATTTAGATAGGTGCCCGTTAGGGATCACGCGGGGTCACCTGTTCTTGGGTGTAGGAACCAGGGATAGGAGGGAACCCGTTCCTCTGAAATTACTCCACCATAAACCAGAAGCAGAACTTCCATCCCAAGTGTTTTACCTCAACGTGAGACAAACAGAATTCTCAGGAACCAGACAATTCTTCACAAACGAGACAAGGCCCAACCTCCAAAAGACCTAAGTCCTATATAGTATTTAATGGGCAAATTATATATGGGATGGCAGAGGGTAACGGTTGGCAGCCCAACGTGTTTGAGAAGACCAAGAAGCCTTCTCCTTTGGAAAATGTCTAGTATTGGAATGAGAAGTCTCACAATGTGTGCCACCTGAAGCCCGCCGGTTGCCATCCTTAACCATTAAATTTCCCATTTCATTTTTGATAACTGATTTGATAACAGGAGGGTTATTGAGGTTGGTAATAGCACAAGAAGGAGTGGACTGGCCATCTGGCACATGGGCATATGCCCAATGGGCTCCTGACCTAAAGCTCTCCAGCAGTAGATTGGGTGCTGCCGTGTGCGGGGAATGGCCGGATACGCCTGGGCACACGCCACGTGAGTAAAGTGCCAAAGGCCACCTCGCCATCCCCGGTCCGGCCACGAACACAACCACCACAAGCTGAACAAGCGCAGAATTCCGTGACCTTCTACTGGAACAGCCATTGCTTGTTGAGGAACATTAAGGTTCCGGATATGTCCAACACGATCACAGGTGACGGTACAAAGGAGTCAAAGTCTACGTTAAAGCTTATAACCCATAGGTTATCGTAAAAGGTTTAAGTAGTTGACCCGCTTACAGAAAACCCATTTGGAATCGTGAATTATTAGCCATTGTTATTGTTTTATTGCCTGTAAAATACTATTTATTTTTTTAAACTTCTGTTGCCTGCGCGGATTTGTGCTTTGATCCCGGAATGCATATGTCCCAATAAAACATTAAAAGTCTCTCTCTTTAAAACGGAGAAGCGGCAGAAACCTTTAGATCGTAACGCTTCCGGCGACGCGATCCTGGGGGATGCACCCGGTTGACGCTCTCAATCAGATACAGATTGATGTGCATTGGAAAGTCAATTGGAAAGGAATTTTAGTTGCGCATATCCCGTGTTGACATCTTCACATGCCACTGAACACGCCAGATGCTGGCTTTTACGTGAAAGGATGGCGCTTAGATAATGGAAATCCAACGGGGCTTTTATTTGTCAACCCCCCCCCCTCCAGCACTAAAAAAACCCAAATCAATTCAACTGAAAAAATACCCGGAATATAAACTCTTTTATATACGCTATTTGCCTGTTTATGACTCCTTTCGCGGTCATTTAGACCTTAATGCGATGTCTTTTATGAGCTTGGTTAGCAACAAGCGATACATTCTAAAAACCTATATCTAGGAATTCCGCAAGAATAAATCCGATAAGTGAATCTACACACGTATGTTACATTACGTTCTGCCGGAATCCACCGCCGCTTGAGCGTAAATCTTGTAGTTTTGTCTTTTAGTATTTGTTTTCATAAGTCTTGTGATGGCCCAATGTTGTGAGCATGCCCTGCCGGCACGGTAACATGAATATTTTATATGTCAGCCGTGGGCGTCCTTGGCTTTGATGATGGGTCCTCCCAAAAGCCCTAATGATCAGGGAACAGAATGGTTCTTTGTGGCTCAGACTTCACCCATTACAGCGATTTCCACCAACACAATAGTAACAACCTGCATGCTGGCGGCAGATCTGTTGGATGTCAGCATGCAGGAACACTTGTGCGATCCCTCTCCTTCTCGATCTTGAATCTCTGTTCTCCTGGGTTAAGGCTTTTCTCTTTTCCTTTCCCCCCCCGTACCCCTGGAGCTCGCTTTTCACCCTACCTCTAGATATTCGTTGCTGCTACACTGAATATAACTATGAAAACTTGGCGGAAGGCGCTCAAAGGGTTAAACGGCTAAAAAAAATACAAATCTTTGTTGTGTAAAAAATAAAAATCACAATAAATCACAATGTATTGTAATGTAGGTTTTGCGCTGTATATTTAAGGGGTTAATCCTGTGTAATTGTCTAGCTTGTAATTCACTTGTAATTGTAAAAAACTATTTTTTTTGGCCCGTTTCTGCCCGCCGCTCAGGGCGCGCCAACGTTTCTCCATCCTGCCGCTTTCCCCTCCAGCGATTATGCTAATGAATGTTTGATCAGATGATTAAATTATAATTCGATTAATCCTTAGTGCTAAACGCTTCGAGCGCGCGTCGCTCTGCCCGGCTGCCTCGTGTTTAAGGAGATTCGCTCGCAGGCCTTTCGTTCCCGCGCCGAGGGATTTCTTTTTACTATTTGTTTACGCTGGATGTTTCGTCATTAATCACACGCGGCGTTCGCGACTTCCGGTTTCACGTTTTTTTGGTTTTTTTAACCAACTGTCCCGCTTTCCGCGGTACAGTCCCGATGTTGTCATTCTATCCCGTTGTCCCACTGTGCTCTACTTCTGTAGAATTTAAAAAAAAAAAATAATTGAGTTAAATATTTCAATATTTGTTTTAACCCCTTCATATCCAAGTGTTAACATTCTTTAAAACATAGCTTGCAAAGGAGAATAGAATAATAATAATAAAATAAAATCATTACCGTTAGAGGATGATGGAAGATGTCGACACCAAAGCTCATTGGTCCATTAAAAAGTAATAATAATTTAAATAAATGTATCTGTGTGTTTTATTTATTACATGGGGGGAGAGGTATGAGTTGAAGGGTATTTGTGATGTCATTGATCCCTGTGGGTCAAGTTTAGTGAGCACCAGGATATGACATCATGCGTCATCGACTCATCGCTGTCATTTTAAGGCCAAATGATGATGGCTTCTTCTATTTTTACCTAATTCTCAACTTTTTCTCACAAAATTTGTGCCATCAAATTCCATAGTGCTGGATATATTATTATTATATTTTTCCCTAATAATAATCTTTATATATCATTAGTGCGGGAAGAGGCTGTGATGGACAGAGGCCCCAAATCCATTTTATATAAAGAATGTATTATTTTATGAGTTTTGGATATGTTTAGTTTAATTACCGTATTGGCTCGAATATAGGCCGCACTTTTTTCCCCCACTTTAAGTTTTTATAGTGGGGGTGCGGCCTATATTCGGGCTCTAGCGCCCGACGCCCGGGACATGCAGTCCCGGGCGCCGGGCAGGCAGCGGGGTTAAGATACAGATCCCCCGCAGCGGTGCAGGGGACCTGCATCCTTCTCCCCGATACGCTCAGACAGCCTCCCCTGCCAGCACTTCCCACGGGGGGGGGGTGCCGGCACGGGAGGTTATCTAAGCGTTTTACCTCTGCCCACCCCCGACTTACCGGAGCAGACTCCCGGGTGTCTTGCGGGGCCGGCGGGAGACATTTACGCAATACGCGCATGCAACTTCCGGTACCGGTACCGGAAGTTGCATACGCGTATTGCGTAGATGTCCCTCGCCGGCCCCGCAAGACACCCGGGAGTCTGCTCCGGTAAGTCGAGGAGGGGGGGGCAGAGGAGGACAGCGGCAGCGTATCGCGGGGAGGGAGGACAGCGGCAGCATATCGCGGGGAGGGAGGACAGCGGCAGCGTATCGCGGGGAGGGAGGACAGCGGCAGCGTATCTCGGGGAGGGAGGACAGTGGCAGCATATCTCGGGGAGGGAGGACAGTGGCAGCATATCTCGGGGAGGGAGGACAGTGGCAGCATATCTCGGGGGGGGACAGAGTGGCAGCATGTTTTTTTTGGTGCTTTTTTAAAGAAAAAAAACTTTTTCTTTAAAAAAGCACCAAACTTTTAGGATGCGGCCTATATACGGGGGCGGCCTATATCCGAGCCAATACGGTAATTGCTGTTTTTTATAGAAGACATAGAGGTGCAATTCTTTAATTGCCATCTGTGCATTTTCCGCCCACCGACCATGATGGAATTCTAGCTGTCTTCCGAACGTACGGTACAATGACGTCAATCAGAATTCAGCTTTTATTTCATATGGTTTTTATTCTGTGTTTCTCTCCCGTACTCTTTTACCATCAAAAGAAACAGGAGACCAATCCATAGATTGTAACATTTACATATTAACCCTTTCTGGGAGCTATCATACAACAAATGTGTACATTACAGGTCCCACTGCATTTCATGCTTTATATGTAAGTTAAAAAACCAAAACCCTAGGGCTGTATACAGTAATAGCCCCCAGCGCTGTATACAGTAATAGCCCCCAGCGCTGTATACAGCAATAACCCCCAGTGCTGTGTACAGTAATATAACCCCCAGCGCTGTATACAGTAATATAACCCCCAGCGCTGTATACAGTGATATAACCCCCAGCGATGTATACAGTAATATAACCCCCCAGCGCTGTATACAGTAATATAATCCCCAGCACTGTATACAGTAATATAACCCCCAGCGCTGTATACAGTAATATAACCCCCCAGTGCTGTATACAGTAATATAACCCCCCAGCGCTGTATACAGTAATATAATCCCCAGCACTGTATACAGTAATATAACCCCCAGCGCTGTATACAGTAATATAACCCCCCAGTGCTGTATACAGTAATATAACCCCCCAGCGCTGTATACAGTAATATAATCCCCAGCACTGTATACAGTAATATAACCCCCCAGCGCTGTATACAGTAATATAATCCCCAGCACTGTATACAGTAATATAACCCCCAGCGCTGTATACAGTAATATAACCCCCCAGTGCTGTATACAGTAATATAACCCCCAGAGCTGTATACAGTAATATAACCCCCAGCACTGTATACAGTAATAACCCCCAGTGCTGTATACAATAATAACCTCCCCAGCGCTGTATACAGTAATAACCCCCAGCGCTGTATACAGCAATAACCCCCAGCGCTGTATACAGTAATAACCCCCAGCGCTGTATACAGCAATAACCCCCAGCGCTGTATACAGCAATATAACCCCCAGCACTGTACACAGCAATAACCCCCAGCGCTGTATACAGTAATATAACCCCCAGCGCTGTATACAGTAATATAAGCCCCAGCCCTGTATACAGTAATAACCCCCCAGCCCTGTATACAGCAATAACCCCCATGCTGTAAACAGTAATATAACCCCCAGCCCTGTATACAGTAATAACCCCCAGAGCTGTATACAGTAATATAACACCCCCAGCACTGTATTTAGTAATAACCCCCAGTGCTGTATACAGTAATATAACCCCCAGTGCTGTATACAGTAATAACCCCCAGCGCTGTATACAGCAATAACCCCCAGTGCTGTATACAGTAATAAAACCCCCAACGCTGTATACAGTAATAACCCCCAGCGCTGTATACAGTAATGTCGGTCAGCATTGCCAAAAACTCCTTTTATCTGCCGATCTGGAGGCCGCCATTGCTGTCAGTCATGTGATATTCTGGATGGATTTCTCTGCTCAAACACAACACTGAGCTGATGCTTTATGCCAATGCTAATGAAGTCCGTTCCTCCATAGACTTTCATTAGTCGGAGAGTCCTGCTGGGATATTAAGACCAAGCCATTCTATTGTTTCCCATAGGCAATATGATAAGGAATCGGGGTGTTTTCCTAGTAGATTGGGGCAAGAACTCATACAAATGGCTAATATGCAGCTGCCATAAAAAATATTATGGGGCACAAAAACTGAGTGCTTCAAAAAAGGCATTCCCCCTTCATGAGTGACAGATATGCTAAGGTTTATTTGCCTGACATACTGTTTTCTCTAATTGGAGCAAAACCCCCTTAAAACGTTTTGATAACCATCACCTTCAAAAACCAAGTCAGGTCTCTGCCTTCATCGGTAAGAACCGGCAGAGCCAGGAATGCATATTTTCTGTATGATTACAGCATTTTAGGCTCCCTGGGTTTCTACGAGTTATCTTTGTGTCTGTTTTCTGCATTGTGTTCTTTAGATTGCTCTAAGTTATATGTCGGAAATAATTATCCGTTGTGCGAATAACGCTGCCGGAAGGAGAAGCTCCTCGTTTGGGCCGTGCGCTGGTGTACGTCTCATACCAAGCTGTACAGACTAGTGCGCGGCGACTTGTCACAACGCGCTACAGGCTTCACCGAGCAGCTCAGATCCAAACAAACAGCCGGAGAATAATCCGCGGCAGCCTCCGACGGAAACCACGGAACCCAAAATAAATCTGTGTCGTTATCAGATAAAACATAACGAAGCCAAGCTTTGGATTCATTCAGCAAATTACCTCAAAGGAAGAGAAATGTGTATGTCAAAAGACAAGCCTCGCTCGCATTGTCTGAAGGTCATGGCTTTTAGCGTGTGTGTGTGTGCGTGTGTGTGTGCATGTGTGTGTGTGTGTGTGTATGTATATATATATATATATAATATATAGGGACTGATGAGTCAAACAGCTTATCGATGCCATCCTAAACCCCCTAACAGCCTGTTTTTGCCACCTTTGCCCTCAGCTTATGAGTGACCCCAAACAGCTTATCTGTGCCATCATGGCCCTCAAACAGCTTATCTGTGCCATCAGTGCAGTCCAGGTGGGAAGGGCCCTTTCTAAACTATTTTGAATAGTATGAGGAGACAGGAACAAGGGGTCGCAGGGGTCACCCAAAGTCACTGCAACCCCTGTAGTTACTCCACTGTATACCTGATATACTAGGTTTAACCCTTCCAGTGTCACAGGTAATATCGGCATAACTGGGGAAGTGGCTTTGTGAAAGGGGGTGTCTACACATAGGGTAGGGGCAGCTGTGCATATGTGTAGGACTAGCCCCATATAGCTTTTACTGGCTCAGATGTGGAAGTAGAGGAGTAGTGGAGTGCGGCCAAACGCTGCTCCCCTGCACAAAGAATAAGGAAACTGATCCAGAGACACAGGAAAACTGAGCTTTACACGGACACTCGGGGTCAAACCCCGAGAGTCGACTGGTATGAATATTGGGGGGGGTAATCGAGGTACCTAGCGGGTTTACATAAGATACAGCAGTAGTAGTGGGGCAGATAATGTAAGAGGGGGAGCGAGGCAGTGCTGTGTGAGCTGCACTGAAGTTGGGAAAGAAGGAGGAAAGTGAGAGGGTGTGTGTGTGTGTGTGTGGGTGTCAGCATATGTTGTTAAGAGTGAGTGGGACGAGCCTATGGTTGGCGGCACATGGGATGGAGAGATAGCGAGTGTATGTGTTTGTGTATAGCTTCATGGTGTTAGAGGGACTGTGTGGGTGTGGATGTTAGTGTAGTGGGTACTGAATCCCACCAGGGCTGACAGTACTGTATAGGGAACTTAATGACACCAGCCTGTAAGGGGCAGACATCTTTTGCTGCCCTGTGGATAGAGAGAGAAAAGACAATTTATTTAAATGCATCTAAAGCAGAAATATTAAGGTCCCATCACACTATATGTCCATACATCGTTAAGCATGCCACTACGTCAAAGTACCCCTAGGCAATTCTGTATGTGTTGGTTATCATGGAGCTGAATCAGTGGGACTGCAGTAGCAATAAAAAATGTAATGCTTCATTTAGAGTATCTTGTGTGTTTAAATATTTATGTATGTGTGTGTATATGTATGTATGTATGTGTATATGTATGTATGTATATGTGTGTGTGTATATATATATATATATAAACGGACATACGAAAAAATGCTACATTTCTGTATTTCGATGAAAATAAAAACAATTTAAAGGCTTTTACATTTTTAAAACCAAATATTTATTATTTATCGCCTCTGCACCTTCCACAATGCTTGGCTACTCACAGTCCCCCTTCGAGGATGCTGGTTAGGGATCATGAGATTTGTAGTTCAGAGCCGCTGCCAAGCTTATCATTTAACCTTTAGTTTATCATTTAACCTCATTTAATTTGCATTACTGTCATTTTATGACCTTTCTGACCTTTTATGGCCTTCTTGAAACGCAAATTGTAGATCCCCCCCCCCCAGTTCCCAAACATTTGGTCACGGTCATTATAACCCTTTTCACTAAACGCTCTTTGTGTTTTATTGAAATCTACTGCTGATAAAAAAACATTCTAATGTAAGAGGTTCTGTGGATACAGGGAGGTGTCCAAAAATATCCTGTAATAGCCTTCCGAGGCTTCCGCAAACACGTTACTGAAAGGAACCTTCTTTACCACCTGCTCCGGCAGCAAGTTCTATGCGCCGTGTGAAAGGTATTTATTTACCTTGTAATCCCAGAGTATTATTACTCCATTGGCTTTGTTGAAAGCCCCTTATTCAGTTTAAAGGTTCTATTGCACGCGGCCGAGCCATCATCTGACTGCCCGGACACGTTAAATAAATAAACGGAGCAGGTCCGTCATTTAACAGGAAACCAAAGCCGGGCGTGTTTCTTTGTACCAGGCTACATCTGATCCTTTTGTAACGGAATTGTTTACTTATATTATTAAAGCCGATCTATTACTCATCCCGAAAAGGTATCGACTTTTTTTTCCGAGCATCTGCATGATTATCCCTCCTGCTGTTAAGTTGCTGGTTGTTGTTGATTGGTTAAGGCAGCCCCGGTAAGGGTGGGGAGAGGAAGAGGAGTTCGGGACAGGAAGTTGATAGTTACACTGATTGACACACAAAATGCACTAGATTTTGTATAGGTGGCGTTAGTAAATAACAGTTGTTGACTATAAGTCGTCTTTAAGACACAATGTGGTCCTTACAGGCAGCGTCGTATTTACCTTAGCCCCCCTCCATAGTCGCCGCCCTTGCTGATGATGTCATAGCCGGGCGCACATAGTCTATGGAGTCCATAACTGTGCCATTGAGCAGCGGGTTACTGGGCAATTAATCACCCAAGCAGGCAGTCTGCCCTCCCCCTTGTTTTGCAACGTGGGGACTGCTGCCCCCCCCCACTTCTACCCCTGGTGCATCAGGACACTTGGGAGGTATTACTGAAACTGGCAGCGCACAATTTGGGGCATGCCCTGCTGATGATATACGGGTGCTGTGTGTATGGTGGGTGCCGTATAACTGATATAAAGGGCTTTGCTTGGATTTTGCGGTACAAAATAAGGGCCCACATTTAATGGAGCTCCTACGAGACAGTTTTTGAGGAAATGAGCAATTGTCAGAAATCTCATAAATCCTTACATATAAATGTCTGATCTCTCCACCCATCGCACGCTCTCAAACCCATCCCCAGCAGGGATTGCAGCTAAATTATTGTCATTTGGTTCAATAAACGGTTAGCAAAGTACGGTAAGTGGATATATATATCTCCGGAGATCTAAGTCATGAAACATGTAAAACTCGCTCACCCGTCTCAGATTAAGTACAATGCCTCCTTCCACGACACACATGCCTTACTAAGCAACGTGCCAAGAGCCTTCTTAATTATAAATGGGAGAAGTAAATAATTTAAAGGTATCGCTTATTTGCGCTTGAATACTTCAAAGCAGAAGAAATTAGACCAATTAGACTTTTCAGCTTGGTTTAGCCTTCGAGGTTTTAAGGGAATGTTGTGGAATGAAACTCAATTAGGCAAACAAACTCCGCCAGTAAAATGTATTCTAATGTTATGTGTGAGCTGTTACAATGTTGCATTTTAACTCGAAAAATGATTATTCTGCAATCTTGTCTTTGGAATCTAGAAGTGGATTTTTTTTAAATTATTATTATTATTTTAATTTTTTTTTACTTCTCTAACGTATCCCCAAATTTATTGGAATTTTTGTCGAGATTGTTACCAATAACAGGAATGGATATTTTTTCCTTTGATTTCTCACATATGTTTTTTTTTTAAAATATAGATTTTTTTTTTCTTTTTGTATTTTGTTTTAATTCTCTAATGTATCACCAAATTTATTGGAATTCCTGTTGAGATAATTAAAAAATATATATATTGTTACCAATAACAGGAATAGATATTTTTTTCCTTTTTATTTCTCAAAGATGTTATTTTATTTTAATATAGATTTTTTTTTTCTTTTTCCTTTTTGTATTTTGTTTTAATTCTCTAATGTATCCCCAAATGTATTGGAATTCCTGTCGAGCTAATAAAAAATATATATTACCAATATCTAAATAACAGTTAATTTGCCATACTAATAATTGGTGTAGGAAGAGGCCTGAGCTTATATTGTAGAATTTAAAAAAAGGACAAAAAATTTACAGGAATGAATTTTTTTTTTTTCCTTTGATTTCTCAGATGTGTTATTTTTTTATATATATAGATTTTTTTCTTTTTGTATTTTGTTTTGATTCTCTAATTTTGAATCACCAAATTTATTGTAACTCCTGTTGAGATAATAAAAAAAATAAAATAAAATAAAATAAAATAAAAAATAAATAAATATATATAATAACCAATATCTGAATAACATTTAATTTGCCATACTACTAAGTTGGTGTAGCAAGAGGCGTGAACTTGCGTTCTAGAATGAAAAAATGGCAAAAAAATAAGAGGAATGGGTATTTTTTTCCTTTGATTTCTCAGATATGTTATTTTTTAATATATAGATTTTTAAATTATTTAATTATTTATTTTAGAATTTTTGACTACCAATCTACATGGAATA
Organism: Spea bombifrons; assembly: GCF_027358695.1. Taxonomy (NCBI): domain Eukaryota; kingdom Metazoa; phylum Chordata; class Amphibia; order Anura; family Pelobatidae; genus Spea; species Spea bombifrons. The sequence continues at coordinate 6,897,501 of NC_071088.1, forward strand.
TTTCCAAGGAGTTAATTATTGTTGAGGGATAATACTGACAACATATGGGTTTAGGGTTCATTTTAGTGGTTTGGGATTTCATTCAGAGACAGGGAAGTAGAGCAGAAAATCAATCCCACAGTGAACCATCATGTATGGCATTTTAAATGCAGGGATGGGACATCAATGCCAAGAGACGGAGATGCCAGGAGTTAAACTATTCCAACTCAACGATGCCAAGCAATGCAAATAGCTATATTTCCCTTGGAAGAGCTTAACCCTTCTTTTGCCCGCGAGGGATACTGCAATTCAACCTTCTAGTGCTAAAAGGGTTAAGGATTTACCCCTCCACTCCCCTTTATGGTACTTGTGCATGATGCTTTGCTAGGTGATCTGTTCGCACCTTTGATTATTAAATGAAATGTTGCTATTATAATTGCGAAATCACACTACGATGGCGATGAACAGCAGACATAACAATGTTACGGTTTATTTTAGCGCAGCGTTACAGTTAAGAAGCTCTAGGAGGCTGATGAGCTCCTAATGAGACCTTCTGCGTAGATCTGGGAAGAGGCCGACCAAGATGCGATGAACTAAGGAGCCTCCAGAGCTTCCTGACCTTATATACCACGTTCCTCTCGCTCTGTTATATTGGTCGAGATTTTTCATGGAAACCCTGACGTAATCTTGGTGTTGGGACACATTGAACAATCTGGTGATTGCTGTAAATACAGTACATTCTCCAAAATGTTCTCCGATTTTGCCTTGATACATTTGGCCTCCTGACCGTAAGAGGTACAGAGGTTCTCTTGCTTTCCTGAAGCCTCTCCAGCTGTTGTATCAATCCTCTGGGAGTATTGGCAATCGCACACCGCTTCGACAGTTACAGCCCGCTGGTTTGGCACAGACTGCCACGAATCACATGGCCGTGGGCTGTCCGTGGTCCTGAACATCAATGCTACACATGGTCTGCGTTCTAAGTGTTAAGGCCATGCAACATGGTATTTTTCTATCCCTGCATCGCCTGCGCAGAAAATATTAAATTAAATTAAAATTCATATGGGGGGTTCTGCAGAACCCCTACGTGCCTGTTCAAGAGGAACGGCAAATTAAAGGGACCACATAGTTATCAAATGCATTAAAGTAGATACGGTGGCTGAAGTGAAAGAATGTGACTTGTCATGTAAAAGGGGTATAGCCCTAGCTGTACCATAACTCCTATAACTCTCAGCAAGGCACAAATATCAGTTTGTTGTTGCCAATATACTAATGAATGTTCCATTGTGCAGCGCTGTAGACTATGACGGCGCCATATAAATCAATAAATAATTAATAACGCGTATAACTGAATCAGACATGGGATCTACTGTTGATTTGTAGAATTTTAAGGCAAATAGTGCGTAAATAATCATTTTTGGAATATGTGATGGTCTTAATATCACAAAAATAAAATATATGTTGGTTTTTCTAAACACAATGGGGGTTATGTATAAAAAAATATCCAGGTGCACATAGTAGAAAGTGGTCTTACCAGAAGAGCCAATAGGATGGCTCGCTTAGCAGAAATATTCTATTAGTTGCTATGGTGATAAAACCACTTTTTTATACTTTGCACCAAAAAACATTTTTATCCATAATCACTGATGTCTTGGTCTGGAAATACCAGGGGGCCTAGCTGTGTTATACCTGGGAACTTTCTATACCAGCTGACCTGAGACCCCTGAAACATTAACCCTTTAATAGCCCGTTGCAAAGATTCTACGTAGTGACTCACCAAATGTGTTCCTCAAATGGCTCTAATACCGGTCCTCGTGGAAACCTTGACTTATCATTATTTAACGATGCACTTCATTGAGTCACCTACATTCAAGCAGGGATATCAACCATAACATACTGGGAGCTACTGTGAGTAGTGGGGTAGACTAGGAAGGAGTCAGTTTTAGACTGTGTGACCCTAAGAATCTGCCCCTGAGATTGGGGCAAAAACCCAGGTATGGGTATGCGAGTGGAGTGACTTAGGGAACACTCTGATATTTCTAAATAAAAGGTCAGCTAAACACGTTTTATAAAACAAGGGTAAAATACATGCAAGAAAATATATAGTTAACAGAAAGTTTTGCCGTTTCAGTCCTGCCCGGTATGCAAATGAACCGCTACAATAGTGAATAATTAATTAGAATTTGCACGGCAGAAAAACAAAGCGAGTGGAAAAAAACTTTTTAAAGTGATTCCCATCCCCCCAATATATAAATCAATTTTTCTGCTATTAAAGGATAATGTTTGTGCTTTAATAACCAAATGAGCCAAGCGAGGACAGACTAAGGAGCTTGGGCCCCTGCTGCACAAAAAGGGCCGAACTATTTCTCCATGCCAACACAAATAAAAGTAATATAAAATAAAACCAGCTGGCACAAAAATATCATACGGAGCATAACAGAATATTACATACATCACAACACTGGGGTGGAAAAAAACATGGCACTAAAGCTCCGCTACACTGACCTAGAGCTGCTACTCTTCTCTTCTCCTGATGTCCCTCCTGTCTAATAGATCAAATAATATTTCTAACAATAAAAATAATAAGAATACTTGCGTTAAAAGATAATGCTATCATTTTTCATCCTCCGGTTTTGAAAGAGTTAAAATGTGTCGCTGTCCAATTATCTAAATAGTGTTATCGATAATAACGTGTTCCACTTCTTTATCATTTTTAATTGCTTGGTAATAATATTTTTATTATTATTATTATTATTATTATTATTTATTGTGTTAAACAATAACGCTATCATTTTTTGCATCCTCTGGTACTCAAAGGGTTAAAATGCATCCCCTTCCAATTATCTAAATACAGTGTTATATCTGATCCACTTTTTTTTTTCGTTTCCACATCTTTGGGGGTATTGATCATTATTATTATTAGTAAATATAATCAGAATGGTGTTAAAAGATAACGCTATGACTTTGGCGTCCTCCGGTTCTCAAAGGGTTAAAATGTATCCCACCCCAATGATCTAAATACAGTGTTTATCTATTAGAACGCGGCCCACTTCTTTTTCGTTCTTAATTTCTTGGTAAGTGGGTTAAATACTATAGAGTTTCTCAAGGGACCTGGGCTACTTAAATGTTCTACCCGACGCAGTCCGTAAGTAGCCCAAGGCTTTAGAGTAACGCTTTTTGGTTTTTTTTTATGAAAAGTATAATGAACTCGTTTTTATCCTATATTTCTTTTAGTTTTTCTCCTTTTTTGTTATCATTTATCGTGCACCGAAATGTTCACTTGCCTGGATGGAGAGGGCTGTGAGAGGAGGATAAAGTGGTGACACAAGGGGCAGTGGATAAATGGAATGGCCTCCCAGCAGAAGTGGTAGAGTCTTTACAGCAGGAGAAACGAGCGACTAGACAGGGGCCTGGATGGGGCCAATCTGCTGGCAGATTCTATGTTTCTATATTGGTACGCAGACTGTTTGCCAATCAGATACAGTAGTTTTTGTTGGAATATATATTTTTTTAGGTTTGATTTAATAAATAAATCTACTATACAGCGTGCAGGTTGGAAATTATTATTTATAGTTTTATATAACGCCATTGTATTCCGTAGCGCTGTACAATGGGTGGACAGGACACAACAAGTAGTTTATAACATAACAATTTGAGGAGGGCCCGGCTCAAAGAGCTTACAATCTAAGCAATCTATATGTATTGGACACGTGTATGTATAATAAGGGAGCAGTCATATTAACTTCCTGTTCTCAGGATCCGCAGGATTAGAATTTTTTTCTGTTGTGGCGCTTGATTGGTTCAGACAGTTTTAGTTCAGTGAATCGGGACATTGGGGGGCGGAGCTTGGGAGGTAAAGTGTCACTCAAACCGGCAACGCTACTGTGCGCGATTCTGTGCAATTCTGCGCTGGTGCAGTATGCATTCTCCGGTGTCTGGGACTGCGGCATCGCGATGGTACCTGGGAGCTCTTTAAAGCACGGAAGCGTACCCGGGAGCTCTGGATCAGTTTCTTCTTTCTTCGGGAGGGGGAGTGGCTGGCGGCCATTACAGTCCCCGCCCACATTCTGCCTACTCCCTCCCCCCCGACTCAGTTTTCTCATATTACAGCTGCCTGGCTCTATGTGCGGCTGGCTCCTCCCCTACAAGATGCCACTCCCCCTGAAGATGGAAAGCTCCCGGTGGCCTACCCCGCGTAATTCCCCGGTAATCATGCCATAGCTGGGCATCCCCTTTAAATTTTCATGTAGCCCCTCTTGGAAATGCATAGAATCCTCCCATATACATTTACCGTGATTTCAGTGTAAGCGCTTTCCTGTCACTGATAAGCTGCAGCCAATCAGAGTGATCGCGGAACAGACGTTCTTCTGCAGATCTGGAGCTGCAGCTTCTTCTAAAGCTAAGTCAGAGTCCTTTTAATATGCATTGTTCGTTAGTGAGGCCGGATTCGCTGGATTCTCACATTCATCAGATCTTTGCTTTCTCTCCGACGGCTTCTGGAATCTTTTTTTTCTTTGCCGAGTAACACAGAATATATTTCAATAAAACATATAATTTATCAGACAGCTTAAAGAAGAGGGCCGATCTCTCCCTGTCACCGAATGATTTGTCTTTTTTTTTGCTTTCCTTTGTTCTTTTACACTTTTTTAAAACAAGGCGATTAAAGTGTAAGCGTGAAGCGTTAATATCTACATGTCGGCCGGCTTTAAAATGCAAGGAATGTTAATAAATGTGTATTTTAAAATGGGATCTTTCACCTAAATAACACATTAAGCGATAACTACACCCACCGTATGTCTATACCAAAGGAGGGGTCATTTTAACCTCGTGCTCTAAGCACAATTATTCCTCCCCAATAAGTGCATTAAGTTTCCATGATGGCCACTAGCATATTAACTCAAGACTGGGCGTGCAGTGTCCTTTGCACCCCCCCAGCAAGACAAATGTCAAGGATAAGGATAAATCTAACATTATTAAGGTCTATGTGTACTGTACTAAGAGCCCTGGCCAAAAAAGATAAATGGAGGTAGATAAATGGAACGGCCTCCCAGCAGAAGTGGTAGAGTACAGACACAGAAGCATTATGTATACGTCTCCCCCACACGCAACTCCCTTTGACACCGAGGGGCCGCCGTCCCCTTTAATAGCGTATAATATGTTCTTTGAAAGCGCTAGGCGCCCATTAATAGAAGCCCTGTGCTGGTGACTCGCGGAGTGGACGTCCTTCCGGAAGGATGCGCCGAAGCGGTGTGAATTGCCCTTAATGTGTGACTTGCCTATAGCGTTAGTGGCTTAACCCATTGAGTACCAGAGAGTCTCCGACCTAAACAACCGAGACTCTTTGTGTCTCTGCTTTAGCCAGTTTTCTTTGTTATTTTTTTTGGAACCGCACCATCCCACTTAAAAAAATTATAAAAAAGCAAAAAAATTTTGTGTTATGCAGCCCCCGGTGTAAGACCTCCATGGATTCCATACTCACCCCCCGCAGCGCTTTGCTACCTGCATTTCTTTGCGTGATAATGTTAGGGATATTGGATTGGTTTCGGCTTGTGAAGGGAGCGTGGCCGTATGTAAACGAGCCGACCCCGAGACTCTTGGAATATTAACCCTCTAATAGCCCGTTGCAAAAATCCCTTTATATAGTGACTCACCAAGTGTGTTAACCAACTGGCTCTAATACCGGTCCTCGCGGGAACGTTGACTTTTCATTATTTAAAGATACACTTCATTGGGTCACCTGCATTCAAGCAGAGATATCAACCATAACATACTGGGAGCAAAACCACCAATGCAGAGTCTTATATCTGATCACCAAGGAGGGGGGGGATAGGAAGGAGTCTGTGACCCTGAGAATCTGCCCCTTCACCCTGACATTGGGGTAAAAACACTGAGACTATGGGCCAAACCCTGTGACTTCCCAGGTATGGACATGGCTGGTCTCGCAGTTGATGGCATGTCATTGGCATATTTTGGGTAAACCGCAACTCAGGGTTGAACCCCAACGTGATCTCCTGCATTGAGGGGGCTAGAAATGAAGTCCTACAGTGATGTTCCGAGGTAGAATATCTCAGTTCTTTCTTTTTATGCATTCGGAGAAGTGGATGACTTTTTCTTTCTTACAGGGATCTTCTTACATGCGATCGCAGCCTAGTGCCTGACCCACGGTGTCGATGAACCATCTTTGTTCAGAAGTATTCGTTCAGCTCTAAGAAGATGGAGACCGTGTGCCTAGATTTGTCTGTCATTCCAAATGGTCCAAGTGGGCTTTCTCGGCGCTCCAAGTTACGTGGATCAGTTTGGGGGACAAAGTGTGGCAGCCCTTTTTCCATGGCTAGCATGTGGCCATCAAATGGGGAAAATCTGCATGCCACACATACCCCTAGGCCCTGTGGCCAAAAGATGGGTAGTCTTGCCACCAAGACTACTAAATCTTAAGCGCCATTGCCACAAATAGATGATATCTATATATAGATATATATTTCAATTAAATTAAATTCCACATCCTTCTGTGCTATTTCTAAGATAAACAGGGGTTAATGCCCGCACCATCCTGAACTATGGGCGAGTACAGAGGCAAGTGCTCGCATATCATCTATTTGTGGCAATGGCGCTTAAGATTTAGTAGTCTTGGTGGCAAGACTACCCATCTTTTGGCCACAGGGCCTAGGGGTATGTGTGGCATGCAGATTTTCCCCATTAGATGGCCACATGCTAGCCATGGAAAAAGGGCTGCCACACTTTGTCCCCCAAACTGATCCACGTAACTTGGAGCGCCGAGAAAGCCCATTGGACCATTTGGAATGACAGACAAATCTAGGCACACGGTCTCCATCTTCTTAGAGCTGAACTAATACTTCTGAACAAAGATGGTTCATCGACACCGTGGGTCAGGCACTAGGCTGCGATCGCATGTAAGAAGATCCCTGTAAGAAAGAAACAGTTTGGCTCAATATACCTTTTATGACATGCTTACATCTAATAACCAACAAATCAATCAGAAGGGGGGACAAAGCCTTCTATAAATACGATTTCTTGGGGGTGTTTGGAACGAAACACTTTTGTGTTTTTTTTAACAAAAAATCCAAAATGACCTTGAAAACTCAAAGATCGACACAATTAGGGCTGTGTTGTGTCAGTTAGTCCCTTGTAAGAAGACGATCCTTCCTCCAAGAAGGTGCAGGTGCAGTCGCTCTGAGACGTCCAATTCATTAAAGGTCCCAACGAACCTATTTATTAGGGTCGCGCTCTTTGTTTTTCATTCGCCACGTGCATCTTCCACAACCCATGGCGATAAATAAAAAACCTCAATGGTCTCTTTGTAAGCGACAAAGTATAACATTAACATATATTAAATTGAAAAATAAACAGGGATAACGAGTCAAAGAACTGATCGTTCCATCCAAGTGCTAATGAACCACTTGTTTTTATCTCTTCAAATGTAAATTGGGAAGCCGGGCTTTAAAATATAAAAAAGTTAAAAAAAAAAAAAAGCTATTCATACCAGGACCGAGGGAAAGGAGCGCTCAATAGAAAAAAAAAGATGGATTTTTTAAAAAAAAATTGGGCTTGAACAAAAATAAAACTTTGTATTTCTGTAAAATGATGAACATTTTAATTTTAAAAAAACAGCTGTGTGGAGGTTTTCAAATCTCAGATAATCAGAGCTTTCTATCGGCTGTAATCTGCATTCCCTGCCAGTTGGAAAAATCACCAATGTAAATTAAATAATTTTCTTCAAAACTGCAACAATTTATAATAATAATTTACTTTTTTATTTAATTTTTTTTTTACGTTTTTTTTTTCTAGACCACTATTTAGTCGACGTATTATTTAAGTCCAATATTTACTAGAGAATACTCCGGTTTCATCGGAATAATGAGAATTAAAACTTGATTCCTAACCCAAAATCGTTGTCAAAGAGAGAGAGACAAAAAATAGATTCGAGCAAATGTATTATTCCCCAATTGTTGCTTTTTTCTCATCTAAAAATATTCATATTTTGTATTATTAAAAACAGCCCATTGTGAAACTTATATTATATTCAATTAAAACCTGTAGTTTTTTTGTAAAATATTTGCTATTGGCCCAAAGCGTGGCTTAATACACAGAATGACTGCATTCTGTCCCTATTCATCCCGTTTCCATGTTTTCCACAGAATCATTCCTGCTTCCCAAAGAATAACATTTTCACTGAATATTTATAGCATTAATTATCTAATTAACTCCCGGTGGGGATAAATATCATGTAATACGGTATATTCTAATGATTTAAACTCTCTGTACCACGTATTTTGTTTGAAGAGGTTGTTCCGCAGATATGAGAAAAATCATTTGTTTAGGTAAAAAAATAATAATAATAAAAATAAAAAAAATATCTTTTTTCCATATTTTTATTTATTTGTAATTGGGTCCCGTCTTCATATAGTTCCAAAAATGGATGGAATTACAGAGGAAAATGGTGCTAGATAGAGTCTTGTGTCTTAAAGAGATAGTAACGTTTTTGAAACGGGATACACAAAATACGATGGCGAAAGTGTCCCTTTAAAGAGAAAGTGTTGGCTTCCCACATGAGCTGAGTTATGATACCTTTTAATTTGCTTTATTTTTAATAAATAACAGAGCTCCCGTCTCCTATCTCCACAATGGGGCTACTGCTAGGCGACCATATTGTCCATCAGGGCTTGAGGTCCTCTTGGCACAAACCTTATGGATTATCCAGCACTTCATCCGTGTTCAAGCCCATTCCCCCCTGGAATGCAGTAATGTAGCTCATGTAAAGGTTGCTGCAGTTGTTACAAAGTTACAAACCCATGGAAAAGCAGGGCAAGTTCCTCTGGGCCAGGATCTGGGGTAGCAACTTGGCCAACTTAGTCTTCTGATGTCTTCCCAGGACCATAATCTATGTGTAATGAGAAATATGATATACAAAGTATCTAATAAGGGCTGAAATGACTTAAAACATGTCTTCTGGACATAGGAAGGACTAGCGTCTCCCGGAGAAGAAGTTCTACAAGGTCTCTCATCCTCCGACCCGTGCAGGTCTCTTTATACAGGCTGAGAATTCTTGGATCGTAGACGGCCTATCTTGCGGTACAGCTAATGCGGTGGGATGAAATTTTGGGTCTTCTGTCCCGGAAACAATTTATCCAATTGGAAAAAGAAAATATGGAGTCGTGTTATTTCTGTCCAAATTCTATTCTTGGGGAGGATTCAGGGAAAGAAAATTCTCCGCTTCTCTCGCCTTACCGCGATTGGGGGAGGGGAGGTTACAGATTGAAAGAATGGTCCCAGTTTACTTAACAGTTGCTGCTCATGTGGGATCGCAGACAAGTCAATGTTAGAATGCATTAGCAGTTTGCTAATAACACGTCGCAATTATTGAGAAATTGTGTTAGCTGTTTGCTAATTTTGTGAAGCCTTATTAGCAAACGCATCGTGTAGCGCAGCGTTTCATTACAGCGTCACGCGATGGGAATTCACGGGCCGGACCTTCTAATACTTAGAGGGGTGAACATAGCAAATGCACTTAAGTAAGGAAGAGAATGATTAATCACAACCCAGAATGTAACATAGAACCTGCCGGTAGTTCGGCCCCATTCGGCCCCCGTCTAGTCTCCCGTTTTCTCCTGCTGTAAAGACTCAGACCTTAATCAGTCGTTGGTCTCGTCTTAGATTCTGGATATTTCGGTTCTCGGGATATTGTACCCGTAACCCTCGACAACATTCACACTATTTAGCGACAGACACAATGCACCTTCCGAAGGACAAGTTATCCGAGGACACGAGGAAGGCTTCGCTATACAATGCCATCTCATTTTGCTGCGGGGAAAAGCTTGGTGTCAAAATGATCTCATATTCCGTTTGACGGGACAGCTGACCTCCTGGACAAATATTAGATCTTTGGGAAAATATTATTTCAAATAAATTACATTCTGTTTATACTATTAAGGCAGAATTTAAGTAAAAAGGGCTTTGGTTTGGCTTTTTAATATACACACAATGCATGCCTAGGGTCCCTATGGGGGGCCTGGCCCTGCTATCAGGGACATAAGCTAATCTGAATAGGCATATCTTTTCATATCGGTGGTATGTGCTCCACCACCTTAATACATAATAATAATAAAAATAATATATTTAATAATAATTATATATTTAATAATAATAATATAATACTAATAATATATTATTATTATTTATAGGTCAAACTTGCTTTCCATCTGTAGGATCCAAGCTATGCTTAGACGACAGGTTAAGTCAAGCCCATCATTTATGCACATTATTCCGCCCCACAGTGCGTGAACAATCCAGAATACCCTCACTGAAAGGAACATTAATAATTTAACCGGCATTATGGATTCCCTGCGTTACTACGATGCATTTTTGTTGCGGCTTGCGTGATCTTGCTTGTGTTTATGGACAGAGACATGTCACAAAGAGTAGAACCAAACACATCCCTTATTCCCTATAGATACCCCGGCACCGGTCAAACCCCCCCCCATCTCTCTTGTAGAAATGCTAAAACCATAATATACGATCCTCGCTACCTTGAATGATTCAGGAGCACCGATTTACTCGCTTATTCTCATGAAGGTATCCAGCATACTCTTGAGGACAATAAACCATAAATGTATATTTATATTTATATATATTTTTTATAGGTAATCTTGCTAGCCATCGACACCACTCTATATTTATATATGTCATTATATATATATATATATATAAATAATACAATATACAGATTCCTATGAAAACTCTAGAACCCATCAAAATAGTAGCCCTGCGACAGAAGACACTTTGCTGATAAGGTCTCCATATTGGCTTTCTGATTGCATTATGAGTCAGTCCTTAAGAAGAAGCAAAAATCACAATCTACGTGGCCGGCATCTGGGACCCCGTAATTAGGGTGACCATGCGAGCTATGTTCTGGGTCACCTATACAATGCATGCCTTGCCGACTGGCAGATGTAGCGTCCTGGTGCGGGGCGGGAAGGTCGTACCTGACGCTGTAAAACAAGGCTAAGGATAAAATAATTTTTAGGTTTTTACGGACTAAGGGGTCTGAATGGTTCTTATATGCCGTCTAATGTTGATGTGCTACCCCAAATTCGACAACCTCAGTATTTCCAATTGCTGCAGTTGCCAAAGGCAGCCATTTCTTTCTCCTAGGAGACTGGGGCAGTACGGCCATAAACACAGTTTATTATATATATATTATATTTTTATTGGTTTGATGTATAAGCCACAAGGTCAAAAACATATCATATTAACTCGTTATATATTTTTGACCATGTAGATTATACGTCAAATCAATAAGAAGTAGTGTTATCAGAAAGCAGGTTTGTAATGTGAGGCAAAAACAAAATGGCTGCTCCCTCAAACCTTACATAGATTTTTATATATAAAAAGAAGAAGAATGGCTCGAGGACGTCATTTCCACCTGTGTTTTTTTTTCTTATACATTTTAATTCCTGACAGTTTGGGTGACATATTTCCACCTATATGAACATTTAGTACATGTAAAAAAGTGCAATTTATTTAAATGCTACTTTAAATGATCCATTTATCTTATTTTATAGCAGCCAAGAAGAAGCCAGGAACATTCCTCTTTAGTGTTTTCCTATAGATGAAATGACAAAACCGAGGCTATGGGGGAAAGTCATTTTTTATTTCAAAGCGACATCTGCTGAGTTTATTTGCTAATCTATAAAGCCTTTTTTCGGCCAAAAAATATATAAAGTTTAAAAGTTTGGGGGTTACTTCGCTCTTTTCCTAGAAAACAAGGGCATTTCTGACTATAACATAATTGCAAAAGGGTTTTCTAACCATCAATTAGCCTTTTAAACTTGGATCAGCGAACACAGTGTGCCATTGGAACACAGGAGTGATGGGAGTGATAAAGGGCCATTGGAACACAGGAGTGATGGGAGTGATAAAGGGCCATTGGAACACAGGAGTGATGGGAGTGATAAAGGGCCATTGCAACACAGGAGTGATGGGAGTGATAAAGGGCCATTGGAACACAGGAGTGATGGGAGTGATAGAGGGCCTTTGTACGCCAATGAAGATATTCCATTAACAATCAGCCGTTTCTGGCTACAATAGTCATTTACAACATTAACCCTGTCTGTGCTGGATTTCTCATCCATTTCATGTTATTTTAATTGACAAAATTAGCTTTTCTTTCAAAAACAAGGAAAGTTCTAGGTGACCCCAAACTTTTGAATGATAGCGTTTCTGTGTGTGTATATAAACTATAACCCTGTGTCTTGAGACTGAGTTCTAAAGATGACTACGTTAAAAACCATTCCCTTTTTTGGGGAAAATGTTAATATTGTCATTGCCGGTGGCGAGGCATCTGACCCGCTGTGGCATCGAGTCCGTCGGATCAACAAAGACCCAACTGATCTGACAAGGCGGATCACAATCTCTAATTTCAGGAAGCAGGTTCCTTGCTCTGTGTTTATTGCTGTTATTAATGGCTCCCTTACAGACAACTTATCAGAGAAAAGGGTGGAGGGGAGGAAAAAAAACAGGATATTTGATAATCAGTAGACCTTCCGGATCTAGAACGTTTCTCCTTGCTTTTCTGTAAGGGGGTCTTGCATTCCGTTTGTATAACAATGTCCGGACTTGATGATTTTCTAGGACCCCAGAATGTTTGCGGAGTATGAGGGTATCACAGGGTTCTACAGCCCTAAAATGTACACTCTTGATTAAGCCCTGCTTCCCTGCCGTTCCTCTGACTGCACCTCCTAAATTGTACAGCGCTGTGTAATTTGTTGGCGCTGAATAACTAAAAGGTACTGATGATAATAATACATGTTCCCCTCATTTGGTGAGAAGATGTCATTAACCCCTTCAGTCCCCTATGGACGTACTGGTACATCCGTAAAAAGCATCTCGAGAAACCCTAATGGACGTACAGGTACGTCCTGGCCTTCTTGCAGTGGCAGGGACACATCCTTGGCTCCCCTCTGTAAAGAATGATGTATACCTTATAGTATGTTTCCTATAAGTGCTGGGAAATTATGGAAATTCTATATCAATTAGGTATTTCTGAAATCTGTTTTCTAATTTTTACAAGTTTTTACTAAATTTCTCATCCTAAATTTTCAGCTAATTATCTCACTATGGAATCAAAAGAAAGCTCTATCTTTCTTTAAAAAAAACCATATATAGTTTACATGGGTACACCGTTCACAGGGAAAGAGAATAATCGCTGGACCAACATACCGCAAAAATGACAAGGTACCAAAAAACCCCTGGGACTGAAGGAGTTAAATTGTATGGTTTCTAACCTAAAAGTAGAGGATTAGAGGCTCAGATGTAACATAAGGAAGTGTTACTTTCTGGAGATGCTGGTATATAAGTGGAACAGCCTCCCAGTAGAAGTGGTAGAGGCTAATACAGTGAGGGAATTTAAACATGCGCGGGGTAGACATATGGCTTTTTTTTTAGAGAACTTGGCCTGTTTCGCTATAAATCACTGCTACATTTAACCCTAATCTTTCTTTTTTCCCCCCAGTTTCCAGTGAAGATCTACATTCCAGCCTATATTTTATCAATGCATCTTTGCAAGAGGTAGTATTTGCAAGCACCACGGGGACACTGGTGCCCTGTCCGGCAGGAGGGATCCCCCCTGTGACGCTCAGATGGTACCTAGCAACGGGCGAGGAGATCTATGATGTCCCCGGGATCCGCCACGTCCACCCCAATGGCACTCTCCAAATTTTCCCCTTCCCTCCTTCAAGCTTTAATAACTTAATCCACGATAATACTTACTATTGCACAGCTGAAAATCCTTCAGGGAAAATCAGGAGCCAAGATGTCCACATCAAGGCCGGTGAGTGTTTTTGGAAAATATATTTAAAATAAATATAACAAAATGTAAAAAAATATATTTTTTTTATTTTATTTTATAGGCGCCAATAATTTTTTTAATTATTTTTTTTTCCAGATTTTATTTTAATATTGATTTAACTACAGAAAATGGACAACAATAAAAATAAAAAAGTTCAGTTGATCTACAGAATATTTTTTTTTAATGGTTAACTCCCCCAAAAATTTAAATACACTTTATTTTCATAAGAAATTAATTGAAAAAGACTGGAAATACCAAGTTTCGTAATTCCACCAAATGATTTAAACAGTAGCATCTGGAGAAGGCTTAAGAGGTGTTCTTATCTCCATAGCAACCCATGGTATAATTCCTTCTGATTGGACCATTTCAGTGGTTGCTTTGGCGATAAGACCACCTTTCAAACTTTACCCATGTCTAATACGGTATATAACGCTAAATATTTACAGCTGGAGCTTTGATTTCTTAGTAGTCACCCTCCATAAATACATATGATCAGACGGTAAACCATATACGATGCCAACCGCTGGATCTGCATTGAAATGTAGATTAAGTTAAAATCCCTACTATTTCTTAATAATTTCTTGATTGTTATTATTATAATTAAAATAATAATAATAATTAATAAAAACTGAATGTTTTGGTTTGTAATATTGGTTTTATTGATTTTTCAGTTATTTATTCAATAAACAGAATTTTATTGGATTTTAGTAATATTTGGAGACCACATGGACAGACCTTCCACCAAGCCTATAAATGTACATTATGCTGGTATATTAACTGGTAGCTGGTGTCTTTAATGGGAAAACTTGTGACCAATCAGCATGCAGATCCATAATGAGGTCATACATACTACTTAATCATGTGAAGCTCGATTAAATGTTACGTAGAACCGTATGTCACTTTATTCTTTCATCTGAAGGTTTAATTAATTAAAAATAATGTACAATTTTTTTAAGAGACTGATATGGCAACAGCCTATGGGTGTCTACGTTTGTCCCAGAAATTATGAACGAGACACAATTTCACTTGATTTAATAATTATTTCCGGGAAGGGTCTGGGCATTGAACAGAACCAAAAAATGCCACATTTACTTCCGGAAGAGTAAGTAGAACGGCATATTTAAGCCAGACCTAAATGCGGTTGATTTTGACGGTCAGATTTACTAAGTACATCTATGTTACAACTTAAAATATGTTAAAAAATGGACTTCTAGCTTCCTGCCATTTTTTCTTTTTTAATGAAAACTGTAAGCGGTGATAATTTGAGATTGGCTGTTTGGCCAGATTTCCATGTAAAATGCATTTTTTTATGTGTGTGGCCCACGATCTGATAAGATCCTGGATTCCCTGTGTACCTATTATTAAATTCCAAACGCCCCAACCCCATTAACAAGCCATGAACAAAAGTAGCTAGAATCCCACCCTGTTTGTGGAAAAAGAGGGATCATTCCATTTAAAACGGAGATAAAAAATCACAAACTGATAAAAAATAGATATATTGACGCGTAGAAGGTACAATAAAATTCTTAATTTCATGTAGTTTTCACAATAAATTTCTCAGCAGCTTTCAGTAACTCCCAATGTATTTAATGTAGGATCATGGCTGAAAAGAAGGTGTTTTAGGTGTTTTTTTGTGCCCACAATCCTCCAACCCCAAGCACTCCGACATTCCATGTCTTTCTGACTAATAAGACCTTCTAAAGACCTTCAGCCATGGTGACCTCTGCTGAGTGCCTACCATCACATCTGCCTCGCATCATATCTGCCGTAGATAGTCTAATCTTTCTTTCAACAATGTAAATGTATCATTCTAGTGCCAACATTCTGCTGTTTCTTTCACCCAGTTTTACGGGAAGCTTACACGGTCCGTGTGGAAGACCAGAAAGCCATGAGAGGCAATGCAGTAGTTTTCAAGTGCATTATTTCCTCCCCCGTGGAGGCCTATGTCTCATGGGAGAAAGACACAGTCTCACTCGTCTCAGGTAAGTGACTGCTTTCTTCCTTTCTTCTGAGGGTTTATATACCTAATGGACAAATAAATTGCTTTTATGAAAAATAAAATGACCAGATGTGACGTTTCCTACGTATCGCCCTTCACTGGCTGATGCTGTTGGAAATGCTGCATCGTGTGATTAATCCCTTGCGGTTCCTCCGGGTTCTTTTCAAAGGTCACTGATGTTCCCGGTAACGACTATTCCGTTCTCTATTTCTGCTGAGTGTCTTCTTTTTTTTTTCCCCCCATGGTTTTAAAATGTTTTCTTATGCTAATAAAACGTGAATAACGATAATTGTTACACGGAAATTGGAAAATACCCAAGGATCTTGACATTTGAAGAACGGGCATAACGTTATTTACCATGACAATTCTTGCGATAATGCGATATACATTTTAATAGTTATGGTAAATAAACTATGGAAAGAAAAAAATATATATCTGCACAGACAATTGGGATTTAAAATTTGGCATTTAATTTTTATTATTTTTACAAAAATTTCATACGATAAAAATAAAATGGGGAAAAAAAACATGATTATGGGTTACCACCACGTCAATGGTGGACTCCAAAGGGTAATGACTGCTGGTGCTTGAATATGTTGAAAATCAATAGCTTTTTTAAATTTTTTGGCTAAACTCTTCTAGTTACAGATCCGTTAAATGGGGCGTACAAATAGAAATTATCAATTTTAAAAACATTGTGTACGCCGCTGTACTCTACGGTGAGGGCATGCGCACCTAGACATATGTGTCGGTTGATTGTGTGTCGATAACATAGACTTAAAGGTAGATTAAGGTCGCATCGTCCCTGAAATAGGAGTCCCGTCGGCTAAATACACTGAAGCATTTTTAATGTTCTAACGAGGTTGGTTTCCGGGGAAGTGGTCCCTGGTGGTCTATGATTGGAAAGAATTCTCATTATCTCCTGAGGTCAGCGTGGTGGGTGCCCGAAGGTGGTAGGATACAATGTTGCTTACGCCTTTCGATTTCTGCTTTTGAGGTCCTTCTGGAGAAGACACATGTGACCC
Source organism: Spea bombifrons (assembly GCF_027358695.1). Taxonomy (NCBI): domain Eukaryota; kingdom Metazoa; phylum Chordata; class Amphibia; order Anura; family Pelobatidae; genus Spea; species Spea bombifrons. The sequence continues at coordinate 6,914,365 of NC_071088.1, forward strand.
AATGTAGACACAGCCGATACATTGTATATATATTTGTAAATCCACCAGGAGCTCGTGTCTCCGTTACACATCTGCAGAGGGGAAAAAAATAATCTCTTTCCAGCTGAGACCCTCGTTGCTAATGAAGTAATTATGATCCATTGTTTGCCAGATGCGATAAGGGCCATGGAAAATTAGAGAAGATCTTTCTAAATTGGCAGAATAATCTGATGTTTTGTTCCTTTCAGAGCAATAATAGATTTGACCTGACATTGTCCTTAAAATTACACGTTATGCAAAAATGTATTATTGTTCCTTGCACGCAGCTGTAACCCGCAGAATTATAAGCGCTGGTGACTGTAATCCAATATGGAGACACCCCAACAAAAAAATAGTCTGGACGATGTAGACAAATAAAGTCAAAACAAAGAAGAGGGAGCTTTCCCGAAACAATGTGTTTTCTGTAAAATGCAGACTTTAACTTAGCGTAATGTATATCAGTGAGATGACTATAAAACATTACCTATGCATTATACGGGGCGGAATCTGAATCGGTTCTCGGATACTGACTTCCCTTCATAGAATATTCCATGGATTTATGAAGTTCAATCATACTTTGCATTGTGACACAGTTGGTAGAAACCACACACATGTATGTTAGGTACATAAATATAAGACTTTTACTTCTCATCCACCTGGTATTCTCATAAAAACACGGGTAATTACGTGCCAACCCAGCCAGGCGTCTCTGTCACCCCTTGGGGGGGCTTTATATGTTTTTATGTGGGTTCTGATCAGTGTAGAGGACCAATTGTGACTTCTTCACAGAGGAGGTTATTTATAACAAGCAGGTGCGATGCAAATCTTTAACGCAGTTAATGGGATGGTCCGCTAAGCGCTGGTCGCTCTCGTCATAAGCGTACCTGGGAACTCTTCAGGCCAAGTGGCGCTTCTCCTGGTCTCTGGGTCACCGCGGAGAAACTACAGGTCACGGCATTTCCCGCTCATCGTCCACTTCTAATGATGGCGTCCTCCAGCGTGTGGGACGACCCCCACATACAATGCCAGCAGGGACCACTTACCGACCCGACCCGACCCAACAGCATCCCAAAAAAACAGGGTAGCTCTAGCTTGGAAGCTCCCAGGTACGGTTATAAGACAGGCATAGAGTGCATGCAGCTCTCGAAAGCAAGACCAAAGAACAATTGCACCTAAGTAGGGCTGTAACCCGGCTCTGTGGGAGCGCTGTGGCCATTTGGAACTTGCCTGGCCGATAGCGCCAACACTTAGTTGATCTGCCCCTCTTGTGGCCACACGGATATCATTCGGTAATCTGCCTTCTCTATTCCCAGTCCGGCCCTGGCAGTGAACACCCTACAAACTGTGACAAATACAACCCTCTTATATATCCTGAATTTTTTTTTTTTTGGAGAAAAATAACAGGACATGTTTTGTACACCTAGTATTTGGGAAAAATAAATAGCTGTGTCCATACGGAACAGAGAAAGGAGCATCTTTTTATGAATACTCGAGGCTACTCTCGTCTGTGCTTTTTATACATTGAATTTCCCCAAAATAATGGGGAAAAAAATCAAAACACCCGGGATTTTCCCAGGATCCTTCTAAGAGCCTGTTTGGCAAGTACCCTAACGTAGTCAGCCCATAAGCACCGAAGCCCCCCGCAGGGACTGTCCGGGGACTAGGCGTTCGCATGACGGGGGGGAGGGGAGCGCGATCCACCGAGACCTGTCAGCAAAAGCAGGTCAGCGTGATTGAGCGACGAGGAAAATCAATAAATCTTTGAATTAATCATGCTGCTGCCAGAGAGAATTATGGGAGCCCGGAATGAAACGACTAGGTGTGTGTCCATAGTAACGAGTCTCCGTTCTTGGCCGTAAACTGTGGCTCGCTGGGACGGGGCGATTCTTAACCCTTTGAATGCTGGAGGGTATGAGCGCATGGTTGAGCTGCCCCTCTGGCTCTCGGGGAAGTTACCCCTCACCTCCCTGGGGCCGTTGGGTGACGATAGGAGATAAGACAACCTGACCCGGGCCATGCGGCTGCCTGAAAAACTGCTGGATTCCTTCCAGCTTTGGTAAAAATCCAGTTTCCTGTTGCGTGCCCAGAGCCGATGCCCAATTTTTAATCAGAAAATAACTTTAGCTGCCAAAAGTAATTAAAAGAGTCTAAATCAATTAAAAATCAGCTGCCATGAGTGCATTCTAAACAAAATGCACTAAATACATATACATTCACTATATATATATATATATATATATATATATATATATATATATATATATATATATATAGATATAATCTCTTTCTCTCTCTTGGCTTTTTAGTTATCTGACTCTAAAATTTTTTTTTTTTTTACAAATACAATGTAATTTAATAAATGATATAAATCGGTTCCTTAAAGTATAAGCTCTCCTTATTTATGGCTCTATGCGTTAGCGTAAACCCGTCACATTTTACAATTCCAATTTGGAATCTTGCCATTGGTGACGAAAAGGTTAAAAACAGGCTTTTATCAGTTTATAAATAAAAGAGGGGTCTTCTCCAGGTTTAACGGCTCTAAGTGCTCCTAAATGCTTTAAAGAGATATATTTTGTATGTAAATAACGCAATATCTTTGGGACAGATTGTTATTTTAATGAAAATTATGATTTATACTTTTTTTTTATCCAAAAGCTGCCTCACTAGGGGCAAGAAGGAAACTCATTGTATCCCTTTGTGGCATAATATGTATATTTTCTACGCTGTAGGGTATTAAGGAAAAGTTATCCAGAAATGGCCCAATTATGTCAAAATCCGGTTTGAAGTGCCTCTCAGGCTCTGTATAACTGTCATTTTCAACAAAAAGATCTAAAAACAAGAAAAACTAATATCTCTTCGATGCGTCCATTATTATTACTTGTAACCAAATGCTTTAATATCTTCATCAAATTTACTGCCTCGTTAATCTTAAAATGCCAGATAAATCCGTCGATTGATGTTCTCAGGGCGGATTGGGGATAACGAGGTGGCCCTGGCGCTTTAAGGCCGGCGGCTGCCTAATGGTGTAAGCGCGACTGACGGCTGTGTCTACGCTTGCCGTTCTGCTCATGCTCAGTATGCCTTCTCCGGTGTCCCAGGCAGGACGGAGTTAGAGCTCGGTGGGACAGCAGGCAAGAGTCGCAAAATCGGGACTGTCCCACCCAAAGCGAGACAGTTGGGTGGCATGCAATCTGCAGCTCGAGCAGCAGATTGGGTGTATAAGGAGGCCTGGATGTTTTACTTAAAAAAAAAATCAATATTACTCTTAATCCAAATTTAAGCAACAGAAAATCTGAAATGTAATCTTTTTTTATTATAAATATATATATATTTAGGCCATTGGTGGCTTTTTACTGAAGCTCCTTGGAGATATACGCACCTGTAGACCATAAACACCAGAAATCTGAACATGCTGGGGTTTTTTTTTATATTGCTGGGTAAATTGAGTTATTTATAGCTGGATTTCTGAATTTCGCTTTGGAAATTAATTATTAATAAACTCTTTTCGAACGGTATGTTAGCGCTAACAGCATAATTCCTTGTGGAAATTTAACGAATCCTGCATTTGCATACATAAGCGAAACGGGTTCCAGACGTGGCGGTTTGAGAGGAACTCAACGGCCACGAAGCTGCTGGCTGGCTACAGATACCATACCTCCCAACAGTCCTGGTTTTCTGGAGGACAGTCCCAGTTTTCAGACACTGAGCTGAGTCGTTGCCCACATACCATTTTAAATATTTGGCCACTTGTTAGTGGCTCCGAATACTTGTCCTTATTAAGCTAGACATGGATTGAGGTCTTTTTTCATGGTGTCCAGCTGTCTCAATGTCTGTAAGGGTGTTTTATATTGAGACGTATCTATGGGATTTATTCACTAAATGAAGAGTTTGCAGGGTAGTTGTGGTTGCAGCTCCTTGACGGCTTTACACGTTATGAAGGACCAACCCCGGCGAGCTTCTGCTGCAGTAAGAGCTTGGCTGGGCCTGTGTAATATATAGATAAATCCGTGCGCCCATTGAACTATACATTATACAGGGCCAGCTCAGCTCTTCTACCTGAAGGAAGCTACCTTTAAAATATAATCAATACTAAAGTGTTAGTTAAAGGCCCATTGGTCGCCTCATTTAAATGCATGACGTTTCTTGTAAGTCACCTTGTCGATTGAACTATACATTATGCGGGGCCAGCTCAGCCCTTCATGCAGGAAGACAAGAAGCCGGGGACGGGCTTTTGTAATGAATATTGAATGCAGAGAATTGAAACAATAACTCTCCTGCCAACTCCCGCTTTAGTGAATAAAACAGGGAGATATAAATATGTTATATATTTAAGTGGCCAAGAAGGGGATGTATTTCTAGAAATAAAAAAAAAGCCGGGCCAGCCATAAAAAATGTTATGAGCCGCTGTAGATTCGGGATTTGGACTCGTCTGTCTAAACTTATCCAAAATATTAAAAACAGATTTAGTGAATACGTTGCGCAATATTCTCATGGCTCGGCAATGTGAATTTAAGTATAGAAAACTGTGCTTTCCCTAACGCCAGTTACATTGGTGATTTATAACTGGAGCGCCAAGTTTATAAAGGAAAAAAATTACAAATATTTTTCTGATTTCTGTATTCTTTAATAATTATGTTTTAAATCATTTATTCTCATAGAAATGTTAATTTGTGACGCAGTGTATTTGCTGAGCTATTATAATGGGGCCTTCGGACGTACGCTATTATTATTATTGCTGGTTGTCTTGGAATGTAGAACCATTGGTAAGGGCCAAGTAGGGTTAAGTGAACTTCCTGTTTGCGGTAGGTGTGCTGCTTCAATAACAGGAAGTGCGGCCTTCCTGTTCATGGAGAGCGATGCCCACACTCTGGCTGACCGGAGCCTTCGCTCTTTGGTTAGCCTGATGTCATCGGTGGGCGATGTTGACATCATAGGGGGGTAGGGCTAATGCCGTCTATGGGCGGGTCTAGCCCCAACCGCTTTATATTTATGGGAGCGGGAAACGTATCTAAACACCGCTCCCACGACCAGGACATTTCAGGCTGTGACCAGCAACGCTTCACCTGGAGTCTCCGGGGCAAAACTCGGAGGGTTCCCAATTATGGTGATGTCACTTCCTGTACATAGCGTAAGATGGTTTTCTACACAATTAAAATGGCTGGTGGAGTCACATGATCAGAAAGTCACATGATTAAAAAAGGGGGTCACCTTATGGTCATCAGACTGTGTATTAATGCAGTTTTTTCCCAAAACCTAACAAAAAAGGAAATAAAATGTTTAAAGCTTAAAGGCTTTGTGAACAAGGCAGTGCCCCAAGTGCCCCAAGCCATGGTATCTCGGATGCAGAAATAGCAATTACCCCCCAGCGTTGATGTTTTTTTGTATAATTTAGATGACATTAGGAATAGGAGCAGAGAAAAGGGCAAAATACTAGAAACGTGGTTTAGTGGCATCGAGTTAACCCTGTCTTTATTCAGCGAACGCACCGCAGGAACTGCCTTCTTCAGGGCAATCACGTTAAAGTGCCTTTTTACGACATCTTTCCAGCTGGCTTCATCTCATACAAATTACATTCTATCCGTGTTTTTCGTGTGACGTGAACCATGCAGTTCTGAAGCGTGATCGTTTTCACACAGTTCTGTCGTGATTGGCACAACTTTGCAAACCGGTGGTAATAGGATTAATAATGCGTTTTGGTTACAGAAAGAAATGTCGCCGGATTCATACAGTTAATTAGTTAAAGGGACACTCCAGGGCCCCGGGCAGCCTCCTCAACAACGAATGCGTATATGCGGGTCCGAAACGCATCTCCCGCGCTGCAAATAGCGGAAAATAGTGGAAAAACGGGGTAAATGCATATAGAGGAATATGCGGGATAACCCTATGCATTTATAAGGGGGGGGCACCACAAAAAAAAAGCCACCATACAATGGTGAAGACATCGAAGAGCATACAATGGCTGGAGTGTCCCTTTAAATATCCTGAAAATTAGGCAATTAAGAGCATAAACTAATAATTTTACTTTTACATATCAAAGTATTATTATTATGGGTAAAATTATTATTTTTTTATTTTAAAAGCTCACTTTTCCTAAAACCCGTATTTAAGTCACAAAAAAGAGTGTTATAAATGTAAAAAAAAAATAAATTCAGATTTGTAAACAATATTTTTAAAAATATTTTTAATAAATCTTTTATAATTGGCGAGAAATCATACCGAGGTGTAAAGCTTACCTTTATGAGTAGTTTAAGTTGACTGACCAATAATAATAATAATAATAATAATTTTTCCGTCCTGACAAGGTGGGAACTCTCGCTTTCTTTGCGATGTAACCAAAACAGAAGCATTTTCGGCATTTTACGGACTGGCAATTTTGTTCTAATTAAGTCTCATAAATATGAAGATTTGTAGAGTATTCCCAAGGCACCCGTGGTTGGATTTCGCAATAAAATTCTGTCTAAATTCATTGCAGTCTATTAGACTGTCGGTTTTATTCAGCAGTAACACTCTGATGATGCCTCACTGTTTACCAGATTAACCCCTTCATGACAAAGCCATGTACGGGCTCACTATTCATGGTTTTTAATGGGTTTAAGGACAAACCCATTGTCCTTGAGGGGTTAAAGACACTCCAGTTCCTTGTGCACCCCCACCAATGAAGAATGTATATTAAAGTAATTTAATACTTTAATTGGCATTCTTTAGCAGTAAAAAAAAAATAGCTAAAATGAAAATATATACGCAGTTGTGCCAGGGCTTAAAATTTCAGAAAAAAAGGAAAAATATTTTTGGAAAGGGACAGTTTAATGTCCTTGGCAACCCTCTTATAAAAAACAGGAGTACAGCCATCAGCGATGGAGAATTTAGGAGCTTGTCTGTTTGTTAGAAGACCGTACAAGTCCAAAGATGGCGGCTAATCTGCTCGTGCGTGTGATTAACCCATGTCCTCTGATTCCGGGACCTTGCCAAGACCTTTTCTAGGGTTGGTTTAATAACTATTGACAGCCGTTACTATAATTTCATTGTATGTAAATAAAATGTCATACTTGACTTTTTGAGACCGGATCGTTATGGACCCAGTAAGGCAACATCCTTAATGAGACCTGAGCATAATTACTTAAAGCCAGACTGATGACTCGGAAATTACATTTGGCGCTAAGCTCCGGTCTGATAGATAAAATAAAGAAGCAGATACAACACAAACAGCTCACATTTAAATACTAAAATAATGGCACTCTATGTCAACTTGATGATCGCCATCGCCCTATTTTGCAATGGGGCTCGCTGGCACTCCTCTTCCCCTTGGCTAGGTTGGGGAGATCTCCTTTGTACCTGGCCCATGTACACTACGGAGTACTGTGTGTATAGTGACCTCACTGCATGTCACACATGCAGCGCACAGGGATATGATGTCATACGCCGGCGCTCAGCATGGTAGACGGTGTCACCCGAAGTGCTGGGGAGCGGCTGGGGCGCTGTCTTCGGCCAGGTCTGTGGCAATGGCCAGCCGAGCTACGTCTCTGTTGCCAACAGTGTAACGATTTGGGTCCTAGTGATCCCGAAGTGATGTCCGGAAATCCAGATGCACAGAACTGATGCAATCCGTAAGACAAGATTTGATGGAATTCAGGTCTTACGTTTCCATTACGTTTATTTATATACAGATTCCGTGGCGCTGTTGTGGTGCTCGTGGATCGTTCGTGGATGTGCAGCTACCTGTTTTGTACATGAGCGGTCCTAATGATTGTGAAACTAGCTGGGATAGCCATACTTAAGCCTGGTTGTCGGGAGTGTCCCAGATCATTTGAGACTGTTGACAGCAATGATTCTTTCTAGCAAATGCATGAGTTTGAGAGGGTTTTCTATGTCTTTCTTTCTCCCTGTGTCTTGCGATAGATGGATGGATAGATAGATAGATAGATAGATAGATAGATAGATAGATAGGTGATAGATAGATAGATGATAGATTGATAGATAGATAGATAGATCGATAGATGATAGATAGATAGATAGATTGATAGGTGATAGATAGATAGATAGATAGATGATAGACAGGTGAGCCATAATGGGCACAAACTTAATGTCTGGCTTGACTCAACTCGTGAGGCATGGAGGAACGTGGGTCACTACCGAGCAAACTCAAACTTTTCCTCTTGCTTAGTAATTTGGTTATTGTGAATCCCACTACGGACGTTCAAGAGGCCTTCTCTTGTGGGGCAACTGCATCTGCCCTGCACACCACACCTGGAAACTCTCCGGGTTGACCCACAAATCCTCTGGGTCGCAGGAGCGGGGTCCTCCTCATCGCCCATTTCACCCTTAAATGGGGGTGCACCCTGGGACGTCAGCGGGACCGCCACAACGTCGGGGGGGCTTGTCCCAAGGGGGGCTGCTGGTAGCCGGAGCCTTAAAATTCCCAGGTATGCTGCTCACTCGTCTCTGGATTGGTTGACGGAATTATAATCTCAACTAGTTTTGGTTGCGCTTGAACTTTTTCTCGCTGTATCCATGCCTGATTCATATTCTAAACATATGCAGACCCCCTAAGGCTGCATTACAGCGATGGTAGCCGGACAAAGCTCGAAGGACGCATCATACCCTAGAATTTCAAACGCTGAGAACATCCGACTTTAGAAACAAAAAGCCCACTTGCTCTGCGAAGTCCTTTCCCGCAGGACGGCGAAAGCCCGGATTCTTTTCAGCTCTCGCTAAATTCATGTGTTTTTTTTCCCCGACACTTTTATTCATACGAATAATCCTTTGGAGCCGCTTTGGCAGCTGTACGGGACAGATAGGGAAATGCTGGAACATCGCGGACCCTGACGTGGAGGGGGTACTTCTCCAGAGAGACGCTAAAATCAAATTATTCTTTGCATAATCTTTCAAGATTTACCCAATTCCTTTAAATCTGCTTAACGTAACATGAAGAGAAGAAATCTCCTTTTAAATAGGACTTTATACGTTGCTACCCTCCTTTTTTTTATATTCATTTGGTAGATTCGTTTATTTTTGCAGCTCGGTTTTAATTTGCTTTCCTGCAGACCTGTCAGTGCTGATGTATTGAACGGATAGCGAAGTGTTGGAGCCGAAACAGGGTAACCGAGAGTTCAGCCCAGAGATGATTTAAAGACCTGGCTCCTTTAAATGCTGAATATGGAATTATGGTAAATGAAGCCCCCCCCCCGGCAGGTCTCGGACCCCATTCTTCATCCATTCTCTCTTTCTATCTGCCCCTGCTTCCATTTGCCTGTCTGCGGCCCTTTTGCGAGGTGCGGTGGGGTATTCTTAGAAGATTTTAATGCTGTCTGAGTCGACTTCTTCATTATGGAAAGCTGTGAGGCCTTTTTCAAGGACATTCTTTTTGATGGTCCAAGCTAATGCTACCAGATCTATAGGGTTAAATATGGTATTGCAAGTATACATAACGCTTGTGAAAGAAGAGTCTGCTTTAAGCTTGATGACATTGTGTTCGGAATCCCTTTTTTTGGGGATAACCTTGGTCTTCTCTCAATATAACGGCGGTGCTGTGATGTATGACATTATACGGCAGGAGTTGTGATGTCATATATTAGTATTTCATTCTATTTTTTTTCTTTGCATGCATGATGCCCTCATTTGGACATTGTGTTCATATTATCCATTATTGGGGCTTTTAGGGCTGTAGAACCATGTGATACCCTCACATGGGTATTTGTGAACGTCGGGCTGTTCTACATAATCTGTTGAATTAAATAGGATATTTGATACAGTAATTCTTGGCATCCTTATTCCGTAGATCACTTGTTCTATTTGTTAACATATTTTTTTGGCTCCTCTAAAGATTTGTGTAGCTGGGAGAGCCGTGTCTGTTCTCTACTTTGTAGTATAGCAGAGCGAGTGTGATAAAAAGTCCAGGACGTGCGGTGCGCATGATCAAAGACAACAGAACAAAGAGGAACTTGATCAAACAGTCTGCGGACGATAAAAGGTGCCCAATTGGCCGGAGGAACTGCCTTTATGAGCGCGGTCTAAGATTCTACAAGAATAAAAATAACCTGAAAACTGTACATTAAATTCTGCTGAGAACAGAGGTCACATGCAGGGGTCAGCCCATGCGACAGCCTTCTGCAGACCAAGACGGTTTGGACAATGCTATGCCTCCAACTTTGTGGGAACAGTTTGGGGAAGACCCGTCTCTATTCCAACATAACTTTGCTCCAGCAAGCTCCATAAAGACATGATTGGATGAGTTTGGGGAGGAAGAACTTGACCGGTCGTATAGAGCCCCAACCTCAACCCCACCGGACACCTTTGGGATGAATTGAGATTGTGAGCCGGGCGTCTCGTCCGACATCAGTGCCTGACCTCACAAACGCTCTACTGGATGAATAGGCAGAAAATCCCAGAAACCCACACAAAATGTCGTGGAAAGCCTTCCCAGAAGAGATGTTATATCCACAAAGGGGGGACCAGCTTCATATTAATGTCTATGTAATACGAATGTGATGTCCCTGTTGGTGTAATGGTCAAGTGTCCCAATACTTTTGTCCATATAGTGTATGTAAGTGTGTGCATGGTTAGCCCACGCCCATATCATGGCCACGCCTCATTTTGCCTCCTATAAAGAGAAGGAGAAGGCACGCTCTGGGCAGTCGACTCTGAGAGGTTCCAAGGTATGGAACGCATGAAACGTATGTATTTATTTCCCTATATAATAGATTCCTCCAAGTAATAACATCCTCGCCACAAAATCCCGGCCTTGATCTTAAACACCTTCTTGGAAGCGCTCTTATACTTCAAAGACAGAAGAAAGATTTATCACAGCCGGTGTTTGTGCGGATTAACGCTCGCTGTCTCCCCGCATTTATTCTGCTCTAATATCTTGAACTAGCAACCAAAACCCATCATTTGTAAAATGTACCTTTTATAGGACAACTCATTTATACCTCTTTCCGTTTTTGTTTTCCTGTTTTCTATTTGTTGGCTCTTTTCCCCTTCTGATCTCTCTTTCTATCGTGTTTCTATCGTATTTAAATACATCTCAGTGGGGGTTTTGTATGAAAAGTGATTTGGGAGCAAAGGTTGACAACTGGGCTTATCACCATAGCAACCAATGGGATGTTACTGCTGATTGGTCTCTGTGGTGACATCAGCAGAATCACCTTTTTTTTCCAATATGGAGTGGCATATTCTGGCGTAGGCCGACAAGGCCTGTCCGGGGGAGACAGCAGTCCCTCTCCTGTAAAGCTAGGGGGGCCGAGCATCCTGCTTAGTGGGCTGATTACAAAGGGGCTGCCGAGCCAGCACAGCCTCCATAACATGCATTAAAGGTTAAAAAACGTCATGATGCACAGAATATGACATCATATCCCAGGACTCAGCTGTGAGGAGGTTGGCCATGGACGGGAAGCTTCCAACATGTCCGCATTGTGCTAGTATTTCCCATAAGCAGGTCGATCCCTATAATTCACACATCTCAAAGATGGAGGCCGACTGATCCACCTAGTCTTATGAAAAGGGACAGTTTAATGTCCCGGACACGTCTACTATAGTAGACACAGAAGTTGAAGCCATGCTGCAAAAGATGTCTTCTTCCTCCATGATGTGACATTGCTTGCCACTGATTGGCTGCTTAAAGCTGTCAATCATTAGCAGGAAACTACTCCCATTGAAATGGACACACAGCGCATTGACCCACAGCGATCAGCGGAGCCAGCGCTGGCGGTCCGTACTCCACGTGCAGGGAGATGTACCCCCTGCAGGGCATTTAGCTGGGTGGAGAATTTTTGGAGAATTCTGCAGAATCCAGAGCTACGAAGGGTCCAACCTTTTCACCGCCAGTTAATCTGTATATTTTCACACCTTCAGCACCATTTAATATTAACGATGTGCTAATTTTGTTGATGTTGGGGATGACGGATGAGTACACAAAACGCGGCTAGTTAGTTATGGTTGCCCAAAAGACTTGAGAGCGTGTAACAGCGGGCGACAGGTGGGATGAGGATAAACTTCAGAACTCTCAAATATTTATACCCTAAATTACATAGCGTGAAAAGTGAGATGACGCGTGCCACGTCCCGACACAACAAATCGACGAGGGGGGCGCGTTTCTGATTCTCTATTCTATTCTTGGTCTATTTACATCAGTAACAAATGATTATAGTCAAAAACCCTGTTAACGATCCGCTTCCAGCTTCATTAAAATACGTAATCCATACCTTGTCACTTGGTCACCATATAAATGCAATATCTTATTAACGATAAAAATACATCTATTTATATATGTACGGTACACTATATGGACAAAAGTATTGGGACACCTGACTATTACACCAACGGGAACTTTGATGACATTTTAAATATATATTTGATGACATCACATTTTTAATACATAGACTTTAATATGAAGTTGGTCCCTGCTTTGCAGCTATAACGGCTTCCGCTCTTCTGGGAAGGATTTCCATGAGATTTTGGGGGGGGGTTCTGTTGGAATTGTTACCCGTTCACCCAGTAGAGTGTTTGTGAGACACTGATGTTGGACAAGACGCCCGGCTCACAATCTCCGTTCCAGTTCATCCCAAACGAGTTTGATGGGGTTGAGCTCTATACAATAAATAATACCCCCCAGTGAACCCCCCAGTGCTGTATACAGTAATAACCCCCAGCGCTGTATACAGTAATATAACCCCCCAGTGCTGTATACAGTAATAACCCCCAGCGCTGTATATATTAATAAATAACCCCCCGTGCTGTATACAGTAATATAACCCCCCAGTGCTGTATACAGTAATATAACCCCCCAGTGCTGTATACAGTAATGTCGGTTGGTTTTGAAAAAAAATTGGTTTCATCTCATTTTGCTGCAATCAACTCCCTTGGCCATTGTCAACGTGTGATATTTTGGGTGACTTTCCCTCAAACACCACACTGAGCTGATGCTTTATGGCAATGCTAATGAAGTCCATTTCCCCATAGACTTTAATTAGCCAGAATGTCCAGCTGGGTGATTAAGACTGAGTCATTTTATTGAACAGAACACATAAATGGCTAAAATTCAGCTGCCTGAAAACATTAGATTATTCGAAACACAATTCTGGAAAAAGGAAAAACAGCCCTAATAAAAATACCCCAGGCAGAATTCTATCCGGTCCTCTTTGAACATTAAAATGCAAAACGCACCAGAGCAATGCGGCTTCGACGGATTCTGCAGAATTCTGCCCTCTGCGGAAAACACTAGAACAATAACCCTTTTTACATAAAAAAAAAAATTCTCTGACCTGAAACTGCATCAGTAGATTGAGTTTTATTTGGGGTAATAGGTGTTCGCTGCGGCCGTGTAACACGAAATTCCTTAATCAAACATTAAGTTTGTCATCAACATACATTAGCATGTATTGATTTATAGATCGCGCTGATGGCTTGGGTTTCAGGAGCGAAATATTACGCTGCAAATTCTCTGCGCCCACAGCGAGCCGCGAAAAATCAATACCCTGGGACTTATGCCAAAACTTCCGAGCGACGGCCAAGAGAAGCCCGCCCGTCTCTCCTGCCGTAAAGACTCAGACCTTAATCAGTCGTTGGTCTCGTCTTACATTCAGGAGCCGTATGACTATCCCATGCATGTTTAAATTCCCTCGCTGTATTAGCCTCTACCGTTTCTGCTGGGAGGCTGTTCCGCTTATCTACCACCCTCTCAGTAAAGTAAAACTTCCGCCCAAGCCTCGGACTCTCTAGCTTTAGACTCTGGTCTAACGTTTCTATTCCTTTGAAATACATTTCCCTCCTGTACCCATCTGTAATGTATTGACGTGCAGCATGTTCTTGAATAGTTTAAAGTGTTATGTGTTGGATTACGATCTCTGTTTAAATACAAGAAAAAAAAAAAAAGAAAAATAACAAGGAATTGGAAAAAAATATTTTTATTTTCATCTTTTATATTTTATATCCGTTAATGGTCTTCAGTGCAAAATTCTTAGTGGCCTTATTGCTTCTTTTATATATATATATATATATATATATATATATATATATATATATATATATATATATATATATATATATATATATATATATATAATATATATATATTATATATATATTATTATTAATATATTATTTATATTATATATATATATATTATCATATTACAGATATATATATATATATATATATATATATAATACAATATATATACACACACAAAGATGGGAGACTCTTTTTAATAATTTTTTTTAACTGAAAATGTGTTTTGAAATCTATCACATTTAATGGGAGGTGCAGCTTACTGGGGAGGAAAAATCACACAAACCCTAACAAAAACCATTAACATGGACCTCTTACGCTATAATGTAGATAATTAATAAATTATAATGAAATAATTAATTTCACAATCTTGTCAGCAGTTATTATTATTAAATTTAATTTATTAAGTGCTAACAAATTATGCAGCGCCGTACAATTAAATTGGGGCAGTTAACACATACATAAAGATACACCAGGAGATGAGAACCCTGCCCGTGGCAAGAATGGTGGCCATCTGAGGGCCCCTCTTTTGAGCTCTAATCCCCATCACTCTCAGCCAAAAACACATAGGCTGGACGTATTTCTAAGAGCTCCAGATGCTAAGGAGGCCTTTGGCTTTCTGATGAGGATTGGGTATTTTGCAGCCTAATTCTCCCGGCGGTATTATTACTGTTCAATCCGCTTTTCTTGTGCCGATTCTTGGTGCTTGTGCCGATCAGGGCAATCCATTGTCGCTGGTGAGGGTCCAGAATCCATCCGGCCCCCGCTTCTCAGTAGCCAGCCTGTCGGGCGGTCGGCGCCTGCATCCGACTGATAACCGCTCCTTTGTGAATACCGTGGACTGGGTTTCAATGGGCTTTGGCATGCGGGGCGGTGCGAACAATCACTTGTTTGCCATCGCTCATTGTGTGTCGGTGTACACTGCACGTATTGTTCATTTATGTCTTTATAGCGCCCTTTACATTGGGACGTGGTGTCGGTGTCTGTGTGATTGGAGCAGGACAGGGAGTTTCATCTCTCGTTGGCGGAATTTATTTCTGATTACACAGTTTCTATGAGTTTCCTTTAGTTTTAGTGAACCTGCCTGCACAGTTTTATCCTACGTGTGCGTGGTATTTCCAATGCATACGTCGCTGTATTTGTGTGCATGTGTATGTATGTATGTGTATTACGGAATATTATATGTACGGAATTTGATGGCGCTATATAAAACAATAAATAATAAAATAATAATATTTATTTTATTATTATTTATTTTCTTTATCTCTTCTTCCTCTCTTTCATCTGTCTTCCTTTCTCTCTCTTTCCTTTTCTCTCTCTCTTTTTTCTCTCTCCCTCTCTATTTCTTCTCTTTACACACAACACTCTCCAGCAGCCCTTCACCCCACTCCTTGCACACAACACTATTTAGATCCCCCCCCCACTCCACACACAACATTATTTGGAAGTCCTTGGCACACAGCACAATCTGGAAGCCCCTCTCCTCTCCACACAACACCATTAGACCTTGTGTCAGCATACAAATTCTTGGTTGCTCTGGGCATTCAGCGACGGTCCAATCATAGTGCATTTCTCTTTCCGCTCTGTCCAATGTCACCGACGATTCCCCCGGTGATAAGCCATTCCGATGTCCTGTTTATACGGTACAGGATGTCTGACAGATCATCATAAGGATCCAAATTATTTTTTTTGCACGCGTAGTATATTGGTTGGTACGCTCATTTGGGATTGTTATATTGTTGCTAAACCATCAAGTAGAAATCTGAGATGTGGGAAATTGGATCTTTACGGTCCATGTATTTATTATTTAACCCTTTAAGGACTACTGGTGCCAACCCCCCCTGGCAGTCAGATAATGAGCAAGCAGTAGAAATGCCAGCCATTGCGCATGGAGCGCCAGCCTTTTGAATAACGGTAAACGGGTTCGTTAGGATGAGCGGTTTTGCGAACGGAGTGTGTAGGAATTATTTCTAGAATCCGTATTCATCTCTAATATGCCCCAAGCTGTGGCTGACCTTGGCTCGTTACTCGGCTCCAAAGCATTGGTGAAATCAATGGGAAAATAACTTAAAATGTTCATTTTAGCCGGGGTGTCAAACACGAGTTTTTTTTAATTATAAGCATAATTAAATCAATTGTGTATTTATTTATTAATTTTTTCCATTTATTTGACATAATCCGGGCTTTTCGTACGAATCTGATTTCTAATAATACCGTATTTGCTCGATTATAAGACGAGGTTTTTTCCAGAGCAAATGCTCTGAAAAATACCCCTCGTCTTATAATCGGGGTCGTCTTCTAATCAGACCCCAAAAAAATGGCTGGGGCCATGCTGCTTAACGGTTGCGAGCAGCGTCTCTTCCGTTAGAAGCAGGAGGACAGGAAGCTTGTAGCTTCCTCACAGAACTCTATCTCCCCCTCCCTCCTCTGGGGGCGGGGCCAGAGAAGTTGGGGGTACAGCCAGTCCCCTGCAGAAGTCTTCGAGTGAGAGATCTGCAGTTCAGGTAAGGGGGTGGGGGAGGGTTTTTGGGTAAGTATGTGTGATTAATGTGTGAAGTATGTGTGATTAATGGAATGAATGAGTATTTAAATGTTTGTGAATGTGTGTTTGTGTGTGATAGCATGGATGTGTAAGGGGGGTGGGGGTTGTAGCATGGCATAGGGAGGCTGTAATCCCACTACTATCATCCCCAGGTTCCAGCATGTACTGGCTGCCTTGGCTTGATAGGAGTGTGATTGCTGTTAGCAGCAATCACACTCCTATCAAGCCAAGGCAGCCAGTACATGCTGGGTTAAAAGGCATATCATGGGCCTCCAGAAATGCATTTTAACCCCCTATATACCACTCAGCCCCATGATATGCATATTTACCTCCAGAAATGCATTTTAACCCCCTATATGCCACTCAGCCCCATGATATGCCTTTTAACCCCCTAAATGCCAGAGTGGCATATAGGGGTATAAGGCATATCATGGGGCAGAGTGGCAAATAGGGGGGGTATAAAGCATTTCTGGGGGCAGAGTGGCATAACTGGGGGGGGGCAGGTTGGCAAATAAAAGGAAATTTAAAAAATATATTTACATGAATTAATATTTACTGGTAAAACTTTTTTTCCTATAGGGTCGTCTTATATTCAGGCTTTTTGTTTTTTTCCTAAATTAATATTTTGATTTTGGGGGGTCGTCTTATAATCGGGGTCGTCTTATAATCGAGCAAATACGGTAGTTAGAATCCAGGATGCCCCCCCCCAGTTGGCCGTGATGTCATTATATTGACATCATAGCTAACAGGACTATCCAGGCCCTCGAATGCTCCTACGCACAGGTCATTTTCTGGGAGAAGATGGTAAATTTGTGATCTACGGTATTTATTAAGGGAGAGTTGTGGGTTTTTTTACATCTCTCTATACATTATGAAGGGTCAACCCCAGTGAGCTGCTGCAGCAGGAAGAGCTTGGCTGGCCCTGTGTAATGTATAGTTAAATCTCATCTCCCATTGAATTATACATTATGCAGGGCCAGCTCAGGTTTTGATGCTGTGTGTTGCCAGTGTTGGTCTTTAATAATGATTAGCGAAGCGAAGGAGCTGAAACCACAACTCTCCTGCATAAGACCCTTTATATGTGACATTGCGGGAACCCCCCATTTAAAGGGAAAATGGGCGGGGAGTGGGGCGTGTCAGGACCCCACCTGTGCGGCCCGGAGGATTCAGGTATTGACCCGGAGTGTTCCCAGGTATGGATACTGGTGCGGAAACAGAAGAAGCTCTTCCCAGTCTATTCTCTAGACCTTAAGAGAATAAAATGATTATTTTGTTTTGATTTCTATGACATCATTGTGATGCACAATTAATTTTTTTGTAAATCAGCCTTTTTTTTTTTTTTCTAAAGCACCCTATTTTCACCGACTCTATCACAAAGCGTGCCGGCGGCCCCGTGGATTGAGCCGCGTTCCTCTACCGGTGAAGCTTTACTAATCCGGTATATTGATGAGGGTGCAGATAGCGTGCGGGATTTTCTCTGACTTTGCAGCGAGGAAAGGTTACGGGCTTACCTTGAAGGGATAAAGCCCTCGGTCGCGCACGTGCCTGCGATGAGCCGAGCGCCGCTTCCCGATTATTGCATTCAGCAAATAGGTGACCGTGCTCCGTGATCACGTGTTTCTGGTGCTACATACAACTTGGTAAAGTCTGAGAAGTGTTAAAGGGACAATCACGTGTCCCGGGGAACCCTCTAACCCTTCAATGCAAATGCAAGTAATTACATAGGCATTGTTCTTAGGGAGAAGCTGCAGCTGCAGCCCCCCGCCTCCTTTCCCATTGAAATCAGGAGCACGTGAGGATTTGTCGAGTCAGCGCTGGAGCCGGTATAAGACGGGCAAGGAAAATAGCTGAGGACGTGCAGATTCCCTCCCATGCATTTGCAAGCGGGATAACATGTACATTTAAAGGGACCTCTCAGCGGTCACACGCGTGTGCTGATAGCTTGGCTAAAATGTAACCAGAACCCAACGTCTAATTCTCCCCCATAACAGACTATAGGACCCGGGGGACCTACAACTGCAATGCATACTACACCTATAGAAGGTTTTACTGATCCAAGAATCTAAATTATAATTTTTTGTTGTTTTTAACAATTTTACCATTTTGATTGGATTATATATGTTTTTTTTTTTTTTTTAAGAAAGAAAGACTTGCATAGAGGTGTCAAAAGGGGGCATATTCTTAAAACCAGGTATTTGCAGATTCGGTGAATTGGACAAGAAGAACGGGGGGGGGGCGCTGGATAGAGCATAAATCAAGGGTGTCCAACCTGCGGCCCTCCAGCTGCCGCAGGACTACATCTCCCATACTCCTCAGCCAGCCCCTTAGCTGAAAGAGCATTATGGGAGATGTAGTCCTGCATCAGCTGGTGGGCCGCAGGTTGGACACCCCTGGCATTAATCAACGAGACGACTTTTAAATATGTCAGCTCAGCCCCTTCTTACAGCACAAGCTCGTAATGCCGCAGAGTGAAGTCTAAGCTCTCCGTTTAGTGAATAGAGCCCGCGGTTTCAGTCTGTCTTAATCTTTCAACACGAGAATCGGAATACACGATGAAAGACGACCAGTAGAAAGTAATGTTCTGTTTTCTCGGCTTTCAGCATATATCTGAATATTTTATCACCGCAGTAAATGGATGCAGGAAATCTGGGATGTATAGAAAGCCGTCGTAAAGAATAAATAAGGCATCCATAGCGTAGAATATATTTTATCTGCCGTGCCCGGTCAGCATGTTTTTTTATGCCTAATTTAGAGCGAATAGGACTTTCAGTATCATAGCTTCAGGCCCCATTGCTTCCAAATGTAGGCTAAGTATCTTCATGTTAGGATCTGGCTGCGCGGATCACAGGCGCAGGAAGTCATTAACGCCTAAACGGTGCGCATGGTCGTACTTGGCGGCTTTTGTCTGCATGTATGAAGCATGATTAGTGAGCATGGAACGGAAGAATGAAGCGCAAAATAGAGAAATCTTTGATAATTCAGCAAAGGAACTCTATATCTGCGCAATTGCATTTATCTAAATGTAAATGTTTCCACGTGGCATGTAACGTATGGAGGAAACTTAGGGTTGCCATATCAGCCATTTTTTCTCTCCAGTACCCATTTAATTTTTCGATGACATCCATATCTGAATTCTATCTGTAATACTTTGTTTAAAGAGAGCTATTAATAATAAATAAAGTATAAGTATTTACTGCTTTGTTGCATATAGAATGTGTAGGCGATATGTATAGAGGAGATCTCTGGCTGAGAATGATGGGAGTAGCAGCAGGGTCGAGGTGTGGTGGGTGCATCTCACTCAGGCGCACTTGTAACCAAGATATTATGTGACCCTGCCGTGTCAGAGTGAGCGTGTGCGCTAATGTATGGTGTTAGAGTGTGTGCGTGCTCTAACGTATGGTGTTAGAGTGTGCGTGCTCTAATGTATGGTGTTAGAGTGAGTGTGTGCTCTAATGTATGGTGTTAGAGTGTGTGTGCTCTAATGTATGGTGTTAGAGTGAGTGTGTGCTCTAATGTATGGTGTTAGAGCGAGTGTGTGCTCTAATGTATGGTGTTAGAGTGTGTGTGCTCTAATGTATGGTGTTAGAGCGAGTGTGTGCTCTAATGTATGGTGTTAGAGTGTGTGTGCTCTAATGTATGGTGTTAGAGTGAGTGTGTTCTCTAATGTATGGTGTTAGAGTGAGTGTGTGCTCTAATGTATGGTGCTAGAGTGAGTGTGTGCTCTAATGTATGGTGTTAGAGTGAGTGTGTGCTCTAATGTATAGTGTTAGAGTGAGCGTGTGCTCTAATGTACGGTGTAAGAGTGAGTGTGTGCTCTAATGTACAGTGTAAGAGTGAGTGTGTGCTCTAATGTATGGTGTTAGAGTGAGTGTGTGTTAGTGTATGGTATACTTAAATGGCATCAACCTATCAGTGTTTGATTGTGTGTGTCACATGACAATCAATCAAGGGTTATGGCATCCAGTTATACATGGTAATAAATTTCTAATGCTTCATTAAGTATTAAATTCAGCAGAATAAAAGGAACAGCACCCTTTACATGCTGGGAATTGTGGTCTCGGGCTGAGAGTGATGGGAGGTCACAGCAGCCACGGTGCCAGAGATTACACGCTTTTCTTTTTTGGTTAATTGTAGTTTTATCGCTAATGATGACAGTTTCGCTGGAGAACATGGCTGGTTGAGCGTTCCGGAACCTCCGCTTGCTTCTCCTCTCCTGAAACATTTCATCTCTTGGAATTCTCAGAGCTGTGATTTCGTGGCTAATGTTAAACAAACTGCCTTCGCTCGAATTTATTGAGAAGTTACCGTCATTCCCCGACCTAAACAAATAACATTGGCAGAGAAAAACCAGCTGCCCCCCCCCCGGATCATCTGCCGCCTGGAAATTTCACCGATACAAACCCCTCCTAAGAAGATTTATCGCATAATCCATGTTGATTGTTACACAATTGGGTTGTCTTACAATTAAGCACAGATGGTTCGAAGCGGTAATTCAGATAAACAGAACCGCTTAGGTCTTGTTTAATTTCCGGGTAGGATTTTTACATTTTTTTTGTGTGTGTAATCCTTGCCCAAAGCACGCAAAATCTATTTCATCTTCCACTTAATTCTCTCTTTATCCGTAATCACCTCAATATGTTTGCAATCGGCCTCTCGGTAAAATAATACCTATTATAACGTTAGAGTATTATATAGATTTCATATCATAAAGAGTGGGATGAAGCACGAGGCGGCATGAGACGCCGATAAACAGATCCTGGCAAAATATATTGAAATTTCCATGAGAAAAAGGGGGGAAAAAAGCTATTAGAATATTATTTGCATATTTTTGCATATGGGACTGCATTCAGTCATTTGGAATCCGTCCCTATGTTGGATTTTTTTTTTAATATGCAATACAGAAATACCGTATTTGCTCGATTATAAGACGACCCTGATTATAAGACGACCCCCCAAAATCTGAATATTAACTTAGGAAAAAAGAAAAAGCCTGAATATAAGACGACCCTAAAGGAAAAAAGTTTTACCAGTAAATGTTAATTCATGTAAACTATTTTTTTTAATAAAAGCTATGATTGAGAAAAATATTTTTTTTTGTTTTTATTTCTTGTATTTTCCAACCTGTCCCCCAGTTACGCACATCTGCCCCCAGGCTTGCCACACCAATATGGCACTGTGGCCCATGATATGCCTTTTAACCCTCTATATGCCACTGTGCCCCATGGTATGCCTTTTGACCCCCTATGTGCCACTCTGCCTCCAGAAATGCCTTATACCCCTATATCCCATTCTGGCATTTAGGGGGTTAAAATGCATATTATGGGGCAGAGTGGCATATAGGGAGGTATAAGGCATTCCAGGAGGCAGAGTGGCATTAAGGGAGTTAAAAGGCATTATATAGAGCACTCTGCCTCCAGAAATGCCTTATACCCCTATATGCCACTCTGGCATTTAGGGGGTTAAAAGGCATATTATGGGGCAGAGTGGCATATAGGGAGGTATAAGGCATTTCAGGAGGCAGAGTGCACTATTAAATGCCCCCTTAACGCCACTCTGCCTCCTGAAATGCCTTATACCTCCCTATATGCCACTCTGCCCCATAATATGCCTTTTAACCCCCTAAGTGCCAGAGTGGCATATAGGGGTGTAAGGCATTCCAGAAATGCCCTACACACACACACACACACACACACACACACACACACACACACACACACACACACACACACTCTTACTTACTTACCGGTGCTTCCAATTTCCTGCTGTATTGCCGGGGCAGCGGGTTGACGTCTCATTCCGCGGCAGCCGGAAGGAGGTGGAGTTGGCAGCGGGGGTTTGTATGCGTCCGTCGCAAATACCTTCCCCGGCTGTCAGAGATCAGGAACTCTGGAACTCTGGTCTCTGACAGTCGGGGAAGGTATTTGCGACGGACGCATACAAACCCCCGCTGCCAACTTCACCTCCGGAAGCACCGGTAAGTGTGTGTGGGGGGGGGGCGACGACAGGAGGATCCAGGTCCCCTGCAGCGGTGCGGGGGATCTGGATCTTAGTCTCCTAATCAGACCTCTATTTGAGGTCTGATTAGAAGACGACCCCGATTATAAGACGAGGGGTATTTTTCAGAGCATTTGCTCTGAAAAAAACCTCGTCTTATAATCGAGCAAATACGGTAATGATTTAGGTGCCATCTTTTGTGTCACATGATCCTTAAGCATTCCCAATAAAAATGATGAAATGAGATAAAAAGTGGACGTGATTAAAGAATGATTTTTGAGAAGGGTTTGGGCGATTAACAATATTAGTAATTATGTTTTTAATGATGTGCCCATTTACAAAAGTTCCATTGCTTAGTATGGGAGGTTGAAGGGGTGGAGCCAGGTCGAGTGGGCATGGCTAGCCACACATGATAACTCATTGACATTACAAAAGGTGGGAGGGCAATGGGCAGGACCAAGTGTGAAGTGGGCGGGGCTACTCACCCTCACCTAGACAATAAAAAGCTGCTCCATGGAGCCTGTAATCACCAGCGTTACCCGCAGCCTCCGAGGCAAACCAGATGTTCCACTGATCTATTAAACATTTCACTACAATTTAAAATGAATGAATTTAACCCCTTAAGGACAATGGGCGGTCCCTAAACCATTGAAAACAATGCATTTTGAGCCTGTGCATGTACGGCGTTTGTCATTAAGGGGTTAAAATGAATGAATTTAAAAGCTAATGTTGGGTGCCAGCAGATGCCGCCATATTTGTGGGCAGAATCCATACCTGGGAACTATCTGGGTTTGACCTGGAGTCTCTGAGCAATGGGCGCATCCTTAGGAACTCAAGAGGGCGGATAATTGAAACATCTTCATCATCTAAGCTATGCCTTTGCTGGCAAATTGACTAACGTGATGTACAAGAGGACTTTCACCTTCTATAAAGAGCCGCCATGTTCTTCTCAATCATAGGCTGATTTTATGGATGAATTTACTTAGTGTAATTGTTTGTTTTTGGCGGGGTCCCTTTAAATGCGCTGCGCCTTTGAAAACACATTATTCGTGGAACATGCTGAGGTTTTTATGCTCTCCTCGGGAACGCCGGTCGAAGAGCTCTGGAAGAACGAGTGAACAGGATTGATGTCTTGAAATATTCAGCACTGTTCTTATAAAAATTAAATCAGCTCCGGCAGGTGTATCCTCAGGGCTTCCAGCTAAAATATAACTCGATAAAGGAGAGGAACTGTAAATAACATAATAATGTTATTTTAGACAGAGTCTGAAGATTTATTACGTTCCCAGGCAATCTCATATCCTACTCACGATGTCTACCCCCCGCCGTTAAAAAATGCAGATCCAACCAAAATATATTGCAAACGGCATGTGTCCAAGTGTGACTCTCATGCGTTGTGTGTATGTAGCCGAATGTGCTTGGTGTATATAGCTGCCAACAGGCCCTATTTTGCCACAACAGTCTAGACAACTGCACCCTATGTTGTCTGTCCAGACAAATTTCACATATCTTGGGGCCTTAAGAGTTTTGCATGTGAATAAGAGAGCAGATGCGGGGTATTCCATAGGCATGTCTTCACAATGTCCCACGTACAGGAATGGGGGACCTTTTACATGTTGGGGACTCCTGACTATAAAGATAAGAGTTCCATCAGGAGTCAAATCGTCTTAAATGCCTCGTCTCATTCAGATTAAAGCCCCCCCCCTAGTGTCTGTAGAGGATGAGTCCACGTCGGGCTTAGATTGTGATGTGCATGGTGATCCCGTCACTAAAGAACGATCCTCGCGAAGTATATGCAGCGTAATGCAGTATAATCTCCCGCAGTCCTGCCTATCAGTCCTGGCCATATGTAAGACTTACATAAATATGTGTCTGAATGTGTGTCAGAGTGAAACTGTGCATAAGAGTAAGTGTGTGCGTATGAATGAGTCTCAGAGTGTCCGCGTGCATATGAATGAGTGTCAGAGTGTAAGTGTGCATATAAGTGAATGTCAGTGTAAGCGTGCATATGAGTGAGTGTCAGTCAGAGTGTAAGTGTGCTAGTTTTTGGAACACGTTTTGATGTTATACTTTGCAGATAATCTTTTTTGTTGGATGTTGTAACAATTAGACAATGTTTTATGGCAAAAACATGTGGTTTTGTGTTTTCCCCCATAGGGTCATCTTATATTCTTTATATATTTTCGTTCAATGAAATCCAAAGTTTGGGGGATCATCTTAAAATCAAGCAAATGCGGTATAACCCTCTGGCTTGTGGTCTTCTGATATATCCACATGGTTATAGGACACTGGCCCGTACCAGGCCATTGCACCAGGCCATGCCAATTATTTTAATAAAAAAACAATACAAAATTTGGATGTACTCAGGTTCACTGAAAAAAATCTATTAATACAAAATGTTACAAAAAAAATACTTTTTTATGCTTCATACCAGAATATATATATGTATATGTGTGTGTATATATATATATATATATATATATATATATATATATATATAAATAATGTATGTGTGTGTGTATATATATATATATATATATCTATATATCTATCTATCTATATATATATATATATATATCTATAAAATTTATGTGTATATATATATATATATAAATGTATATATAATTTATTTTATCGTGTAAATACGTGGATCTCGTGTATGTGTCTACTAGACTGTGTTTAATTGGAATTGAACATGGATTCCAGATAAATTACCCAGATGATTACCGGCTTGACCCGAATCGGATAATCCCCTCGCCTGATGGATGCAAATAATCTGAGATGCTGTGGAGTGTGTACGCGGCGTTTAGTTAGTTAAAGATCGCCACCGTGCTAAAGCCCCGCAGGAAGAACAGGCCTGTCGGGCCCCGTGGGGAGGGCAGTAATTAAACTTGGAAGGGAAGCGCTGATGTTAAGCTAAACGCTCATCTTTAAATAGTAATACGCTTGCGATGTAGAGCGCCGGGCCCTCGGGTGTCTGTTGACTCAGCGTCAGAAACTGGCACAATTTGTCGGAGTGAAGAAAAAAAAAAAAAAAGGAAATTGAAGGAAATGTTATGAACTCATCTGCATAAAGCAATATGATTCTGCCTCAGGGCTCGTGCAACAGGGAGCGATTAGCAAAATGGCTTTTTTTTTTTCTTTTTTTGCTACTTCGTTGCTTTGCTAACATGCCGAGAAATTCCAGACACCATATGCCAACCTGCGTTCTCAGACTCCCCTCCCCCCGTGCTGATCCCGTGCTATACCTACAGTACATTAAAGAAATAATAAGGAACATTCATCTTTAGACCGATGATGGAAGATAAGATTTTTTTAAAAAATACAAATTCCAAACAACAACAACAAAAAAAATGTGCCTAATTATTAAAATGTTATTGTTTGTTTTGTTAAACGCCTTGTCTGGACAGAAGGGGCATGCTGGTGGGTACAAAGTCATTGCAAGATGTATTTTTGTGTCACGATTAAAGGGCACGTCTGATTATTATGCAAAGGAACATCCAGGATCCAGCTAGCCGTAGCTCTCCCATTTCGGGATCCGCGTAGGCGGTCCCCGTTCACATTTGTAGGCGTTCCCACAGGAAGACGCAGTGGTTGGAAGGGAAGAAGGTGGGAAGTGGGGCTTTTTGCAGCCGCGCTCCCGTGACTCAGTGTTTTTCCACGGTGACCCGAGAAGTGCTGCTTCACCCAGAGTCTCCGGGCCAAACCCGGTGCTCATTAGCCTACTGTAAACAATAGAAAAATCTAATCAAACTTGTGAAGTCTCGAATTATACGGGGTCTGCCACTAGCTGCTAATTTCTGGGCAAGATGGAAACAGGCTCGGGTACGAATGGGGTCAACACAGTGAAATTGATACATTAGGGAAAAAGAGCCTGGCTCACAAAGCTTACAATCCAGAGAGTCGCCTACACACACATATATATATATATATATATATATATATATATTATACACATTAATACAAAGACATTTCAGGGGAATATATAGGCAACATCATAAAGATGCATTCAGTCGTTTAATGGCTACCCGGAACTGTTAAATATTTCTTGAAAACTGAAATTGTATAAAATCTTTAAAAGGCTCCAGCTGTGGACTTAAAGGAAGATTCCCTTAATGCATTCAGCGTTCTATCATAGAGACCTAATCTTTCTTGGGCTCCGTCGGAAGCTCTTGAAATCATGTAAGGTTGGCCCTAGATTTTCGGCGTCCTTGGGGTCCCCTCGCCTGCATGCCATTTCTTGTTTTTTTTTTATTGTCTGGGGGCTTCTGTTTTTTTTTTCTTTTTAAATCCAACCCAAGGTCACTTCAGGAAATGTTAAAAGAGCAAAGAATAACAATCTCATTTGTAATAAAATCTATCTTGGTTTAGAGGGCACAGCTTTGTTTTATTATCAACGATACATGAAAGAAAAGGGACTTTCTTATCCTGAAATTCAGCCTCGGCTCAAATAAATGCGGCCTCCTTATCTTCCCTTTGTTTTTGGTTTTGTTTTTTTTGTCTCTTTTTTGTCCACTTGCTTTACCCTGTGATGGTAATTATTACTGAAAAGGACATCTCCAGCAAGGCTTTTAAATGGAGCTTTTATCTTCTCCAGCAGCAGGCAGAGCTGTGTGTAATGATATTTGACATCCGACTGCGAGTTTGGAGAAAAACAAACATTTTTAAAATTAATCATGAAATCAATAATTAATTAACTTAACCCATGGCTGGCTTGATGCTTGTTTACGTGTGTCATCTGGCTCTATAATTTCCTAATATACAATGGAATAAACCAGTTTAATTTCTGGCTAGTACAATGGGCCGCTTACCATCAGATTGTAAATGGAAGGTACTTCCGGGTTGCCCTGGCGTGATGGGTGGCATTTAGATCGGCCCACTACCTGCTATCATATGCCAAGAGCCGCTCATGAGGAACATCATCCTCAACATCCCTTGTGACCATACCTGGGACCTTTCAGGCTCGCTCCTTGTGGGATGCGGGTAGGTGGGCTTGCTGATGTCACGGACGGGGCTTGCCACAAACGCCATTGTTGGAGGGGAAGTGGACAGAAAGTGGGGGACATGCCACAACGTCGCTCCCGAGACCCAGAGTTTCCCCATGGTGACCCAGAGAAGTGCGTCTTACACAGATGGGAGCAGCCATCTTCAATTGTGTTCTCGGGACCTACATGATATTTTTTCCTCCCCATTGAGCTATCCTTGGCATGCTGTACTTGTAGAGAGCTTCAGAACAGGAAATTCATCGGAAAACGCTGGACTTGCCACTGGCTGCCACCAGTCACTGCTTCCATTATCTTTTTAACTAGTTTATCTCCAGAAGCAATTGCCACTGAGGACGAGCTCTGGGACATTTTAATAAATGCACTGTCACAGGCTGTGGGGGCGACCGGATGGGTGTGTGCGCCTTTAAATGGGTCATATTTGAAAAATCTAAAGTATTTTTTTTCAAGCTGTGGACTTCATTGTGTTTCCCGAATACTCCCAGCAATTTCCTGCTGCCTCGGAGATAGAAAATTACTGTTCTTCTTCTTCGGGGACTGTGATTTTAAAAGACAAACTGCCGTATTATTACTATGAGATTTCAAGGCGCTTCTTGAAAATTCTATCATAGAGAAGACAAAAAAAAAAAATCCTGTGACTTCATAATCAGCATTTTGCTAACGAAGCCCAGAGTCAGAAATGAAGGTTTTTATTCTACGTGCCATTTTTTTTTTTGCTTATTCATCAGAGCAGCCGTGTAATCACAGGTTCCATGCGCTTAAAAGAATGTATAAATGGCATAAGGACACGGCATTAGAGAGAATAATAATAATTCTGAAGCTAATATGCTAAACATACATGTATGACGTTGGTTACAACCGTGTGTTGCTGGCACTTTAAGGCAGCAGCTGCCCGATGACGAAAGTGCGGCCGACGGCTGGATATGTCATGTAACGAGCCGCCGGGGATATCCAGCCGCTGGCAGCACCCTGCGGCTCCCGATCTCAAGGGCCAGTCAAGAGCCACGGGGTAGCAGGAAGGAAGGTGAAGGTTTATGGTGCTTCATAGAAATCTGGGCCTTTTCCCTTATTTCAGTACAGCACTTACTTTGGTGGAGCCCATTGTATGCTTGTCTGCACCAGGCCTAGACTGGCCATTAGGCAAGCAGGGTAAATGCCCAATGGGCTGGTGACCAATGTTACCTGCTGAGTACCTTTATTGCCACTGGTGTATCTGTGTGTTGGTCATTTTATCGGCCTCTGGTCTTAAAGGGCCAGGTTTGGTTTTAAGCCCCAGATCGGCCGTGCTGTCTACATTTATATCTCACTGGCCATCATCCACACCAAGAAAGCAGGACCAAAGACGGTAGTAAAGAGGCGTCTCTCCTGACCTCCAGTAGAACGCAGATGATTGTAGCCTGCTTGTGCCAATCTAATCTAAAACTAGACCGTCGGAGGCTTAGGTGTAATGTAATATAAATTTTACTTTATTGAAAGGGTGGTAGATAAGGGGAACAGCCTCCCAGCAGAAACAGTAGAGGCTAAAAAAGGACGCGAATGTAAACATGCATGGGATAGGCGAATGGCTCCTGAATCAAAGACGCGACCTCATTCACAATCCTAAACATGAATGTGCGCCATGAATCCCGAGTATATTTTGCATGGTATGGATAATCCAAATTATTATTTCATATATATACGGTTATATATGAAATCCTATAAATCCAGCTAACTGAATCACGGCTTTCAGATCTCCAGCTGCCCCTTCCCTCTGCTTCTCATCCGGACGCCTATACGGTATGACACATCAGGATGCAGAGTTATCCTGTTTCCATGGCGATACCAATTGGCATTCTGCAGGTGCAGCCACCGCCACCGAGGCTGCAGACCGAAGGAAGAAGCCTCTTGAAAGGCTCCGTTTGCCTCGCGAGCTATTTTTGGCCTAAGGCTCCGCTGCTACATGCGCCGCCACAAGCCTCTAGCGCAGAGACCGGGGGCCGTCCGGGGAGGGGCGCGTAAAGCCTTTTCATTCAGCGCCTTGATCTTAACGGGGAGATTAATCATTCATGCAGAATACTTGTTGGTGGATTGCTTAATATTTAGCAGCGCTTGAGTATTCATTATCGGATTCAATTACAGTTTTGTTTTGAAAACGCCAGCTGGAAAGTGTAATCGTGAATGGCGGCGTTAGGACGGCGTGATGAATCTGCGTGCTAATATTTATTCCCCCCCGGCTATTACCGTCTCGTGCCCGCATATCTGTCACCTGCCTTGGGTTTTCAGAAAGAGTCCTGCTTTTTCAACATGTATTTGTCATTCTTTTTTTTTCCCGCCTATGCACCAAGTAAAAAACTCTATATTAGGTTTGAGGTCGGTTTAATATTTCTGATCTTTTTTAAATACCGTATTTATCGGCGTATAACACGCACTTTTGATAACTAAAATAAGAAGAAAAACCCTACCTGCGTGTTATACGCCGATTAAAAATTTGCAGCCACGTCTCCCTCGCTTCCGGTCCGGGCGGGGGTGCGTGTTATACCCCGGTGCATGGTATGCGCCGATAAATACGGTAATTATTAGGTATGAAACGCTGGGCCAGATCTTATTCTGACATTGTTTATTATTCTGTATTTTCCTGAGATAGGATTAAAGGACATAATTTTAGCTCTTTTTTAGTATGTTTAAGGTCAGAGGCCTGGATGTAATGTAATGAAGTTTTACTTTACTGAGAGGGTGGTAGATATGTGGAACAGCCCCCAAGGAAGTGGTAGAGGGTAATACAGTGAGGGAATGAATGTAAACATGCATGGGATAGGCGTATGGCTCCTGAATCTAAGAGGATACCAGCGATTGATTCAGATTTCAGATTCCGGGCAGACTAGACGGGCGAATGTGTCTAATTTGCCAGAAAATTCTCTGTTTCTCTTATAATGATCCACGGCACATAGCGGACATAATAAGTGTCGATAAACACTGTAATGCGGGATGTTTCCGAGTAGGGTCTATATGGTAAAGTGCACAATGCATAGACATTGATTACTTTGGATTATTGAAAACACTCTATCTATGTTATGTACGTTAGAGTGTGGTGTTAGTGGGTGTGTTAGTGTTAGAGTGAGTGTATGTTAGAGTGCAGTGTTTATGTGTGTTAGACTGTGCCGTGTGAGTGTATGTTACAGTGTGGTTTAAGCGTGTGTTAATCAGTGTGTATGCTATTGTTTGTGTTAATTGCGGGAGTCGGTGGGGGGCATTTGGTTCAACTTACCCCCCCAGCCAGAAGGTGCTAGTCCTCCCCTGAAATGTATAGCTGTAAGGATCAGATTCCTAACCAGAACTAAATTTCATTAATATCTACGCATTTAATGTTGGAATATTGCAAATGGCATGGCATAGAGAGAGGCTCCTTCTGGTCTGATGTTTTAAACTTGCCCCCCAAACCGAGACCGTCAGAGAAGCAAATACCCCCCTGGGGGTCTCTCTGCGCATGCCCTGGCGCAGTCTGACCCTGCTGTGAATCTGCAATGCATCAAGTGGCGGGGGACGCGTCGAAACATTCTACAGAGCTATTTGCGATCCATTGTAACGCGCGTTATTTCCATGGGTGATAAAGCAAAACTGTTGTGCCATTTAAACCGTTATCAAGCGCTTTCCATCTTGTTCACACCATTACATATTACCGACGGCCATTAAAATCCGCATCAGTGCAAGCTGCTTGGTTTTTATTACTTCGGTAAATACCGACGCATGCTAGATGAAGCAGGGCTGTGTTGTGCGAAACCAAACCGTTCCATTCAACACCAAAAGTAATCGTCAACGTTCCGTCGCAGCTACGGAAGGTGAGATCAAATCGTGGCTTATCGGTGTGGGATTAATTGCCCAAGGAAACATTTTTTGGGGGGACGGATTAGTCATTAACCACTATTTTTAGGTTTTGGGTTAATAGATGCGGCTCTTGTAGCCCATTGGTCTCCTGGTTGAGCATTTATTACTAATAATCATAGAAACATAGTATCTGCCGGCAGATCAGACCCATTCGGCCCCCGTCTGGTCGCCCCTTTTTCTTGCTGTAAAAACCTTAATCAGTCGTTGGTCTCGTCTTAGATTCAGGAGCCGTATGCCCATCCCATGTATGTTTAAATCCTCTCACTGTATTAGCCTCTACCACCTTTGCTGGGAGGTTGTTCCACTTTTCTACCAGTAATATAAAAAAAAGCCATCCAAAAAAAACCACTTACCTGAGGTAGAAGCTGCAGCTGCCCACCTCGTCCATGGTGCGACGGAAGCGCTCCTATTGGCTGGAGTTGACTGGCGGTGTACGTCTTTCACGTGGAGGGCTGAACACATCTTCTGCAGGGAAAGTAGCCAGGGGGGGCAACTTATGGGGAACGGGGCCAATTTTTTTTTTACAATTGCCTCCACAACACAAGATATAACAGGTAAAATAAAACAATTTGTTATCTTACAGTCCAATTAACTGTAACCAGCGAGCGCTATTATATTTATCACAGATATGTTTGTTCTTTTACTCCGTCCTGTGATTGGTTGAGATTTTAACTACCTTATTTTATTAATAATATTATTATTTATTGTAATATTTATTGTATTGTCATATTCCGCAGCTCTGTAGCTTCTTTTATATATTTACTTTATCTTAAAAGCTGATGATTTAGTTTATTTTTATTTGTGATAGATTGTGCCTGTTGTGGATTATATTCTTCTTATTTTTTTATATCTATAGCGCCATCATATTCCACAGCGCTGTACAATGGGATACATTAATTTACATTTTAACGTAGCTCGTTCTAATTAAGTATATGTATCGCGCTCTGTTAAATGTTATCTTTCAGAACGAAGGCTGGTTTGATTGATCAGCACAGGCGTAAATCTTTTTTTTTTCCTTTTTCCATCCTATTGATATATTTTTTTCCCCCCAGTGTTTGCTGCTTTTATTGTAGAAGATGCTCTTTTTCGTTATTATTCTGCTCGGAAAGCGACATGACAGGTACAGTACCCGAAAAACGTCGGGAGGCTGGGGTCTGACAAGTCTGCGAGGGAATTAGCATGTGCTTGCTTGCATATTCTGCCGTTTCATGTCAGTGACAAAAGACTCGGTTCTCTGTTGTCAGGATTTATGATAATTGGCTTCGTTTGGTAGCCTAGGCTGGCGGGTGATGTTGCTAGGGGATGTCACAGTTTGCTTGGATAGGATCTGTTAGTTAAATTGGCAGGGAATGCCCCCCCCTTCTAGGATTGGTTTCCTGGGACCTGGAGTAACATTAATTTCTGTGTCTGAACCATAGTTTTTAATGTAACCCCTTACCCTGTATAGGTATTAAAGCATACTTGGGAAGACTTGAGTTTGACCCAGAGTCTCGGGAGAAATGCTCGGGGCTAACCTGGAGTCTCTGGGAGAAATACGGCTTCCTCTGGTCAATTTTCTAGCCCTTTTTAAGGCTTCCTAGGGTTAGCTCCACCCCTATACACAGCCATCCCCACCTACATGTGTGGTTAGCCCCACCCTAGAAGAGCCACTTTCCCCAGAAGAGGGGGGGTCTCAGGGTATGGTTCCCAGGTATGGTGACAATATGTCTACATTGCCTTAAGTCTAAAGAAATATTTCTTTATAAACAACCTTTTGGGTTAAATACCCTTGCAATAGTTAATGGCATTCTAAAAATTCCCACCAGGCCCTTAAAAGCTTAAGCTTTGTGGAATCCTATAAAAAAAAGTGTGTTCCATTGTGGTCTCTGTATGTTTGGGAAATGTAATGCAGGGACCTCAGCCTGCCTGTTAGGTTAATGTGCCATTGGCACTGACTGGCTACCACGGGGGAAGCTCATTGAATTGGAGCTTGTTTAAAAAGATCTCCTGTAGTTTGGCCCTCATGTGCATCTCTATACCTCTATTGTGCAAGGCGTTCCAGGCAAGTCAGCCTTGGCTTACTCATGGCTCAACGAGAGACACCCAGGGTCTGGCTTGGCCTTGGCTAGGCTTGTGCCATACCAGGCCTGATATTCCAAAGTAAATATGGATGCCAGATAAGTCATCAAACTCCATTCATTACTACAAGGGGAGAGTTTGCCTCCTGACACCTCTGCGCATGTACCGTGCGCACCAGAGACTAGTGAGGGATTTATGTGTCCGTTGGGCTTAGAACAGGTCCCATCACTGCCATAGGATGAATTTACGCAGAAATGAAGATTTTTTTCTCTCTGACGTTGTTCTTCCTGGCAGTGGACCCAGGATTCCTGTCCCATAAGACAGCTGTCTGCAGTACAGCCTCTGAATTATTTACGATAATGAATTATCAGAATCTTTCAGCCGTGATGACGGAATAAACAAGCAATTAGGAAAAACAAGCCTCAAAATCATTAGCCTTTGAAGGATGAATTTTTTTGGCATCCATCAGCCACGTTCCTAGTTAATGTTTTCAGCCATAATCTGGCCCATAATGCAGCTCTGATAAACACTGTTTAAAGTCCATGTTAAAGGGATAGTCATACACAATACATTGTTTGTATATGACATCACATGCACCGCTTAAGCTACCTGGGCAGCAGCGTGATGTCATGCAGAATTTAGAGAATTGAATGTCTCATTACAGTACAGTTTCGGGACAGACCAGGACTTTTGGCAGCTATGTATTTCACGAGAGGTGCTTACATGGGTAAAAATCTCTTACCATGATGTATGATGGAAGCGAAAGCCAAATTGCTGATTTTTTTAAGGGTGCCTGTGAGGTCCAAACCTGATAAATTTCAGACAATCAAAATTTACATTTATTAATTTAAAATGCATTTAAACTGTTAAATGAGCAAGAGCAGTGGCCCCTTTCCCCCGAAATATCCAAAATACCAGCTTTCCAATGTCCATAATGTGCATTATCACACACGGTGCGCAGTGTTGCTTTATCATACTGCTACACCTGGTTGTCAGGACTGCCGTGCCTTGTTTGGTATTGTTGGCAGCTACGCAATGACTAACGCTCTCTCTGAAGGAAGAATACATGCTGATAATAAATACACCAGACGTGGCTTAGGAGGTTAGAGAAATCCTGGCCCATCAGTTAGCATTAAAAGCTAAAGTGACCGTTCGTTATGAGCTGAAGGCTTCGTCGATGTGGGTTTGCTTGACCACAATAATATTAGTGGTTCTACAATTAACGGGACCGCAGGCCTTTAGGATGTTTCTCCACTTACAGACCTTTATGTTCAGCGTTGTATAAATCCCAGGAGCCAGGTAGCCATGGCTTCCAAAATGTAGTTCTGGCATCTAAAAAAAAAATCAAACTGGCTTCTAAAATGATGACGGACTTATTCATATCCTATTGTACATCTCTGCGGAATATGATGGTGCTGTATGAAACAATAAATAATAATAGTATACATGTCCCGATTTGTTCTAGATCCATTAAAATACGGCACACGGTCACATTAGTTTCCTGTGAAGTTTGCAGGGCTAATTTAAAGTCACTTAAGAAACAATTACTCTGATGGTGGGCATGTATGAGCCAGAGATGTCGACAGTCCTGAAATTGCTGGGACAGTCTTGACAACTGGGCTTTTGTCAGCTGGGAGGTCAGCAAATCTAGTGCATCCTGGAAAAGGTGAGTTGGATGGGGGTTCGGTGTGCAGAGATCGGCTTCATCTACGTAAGGATGAGCATGGCATGACATCATAACTCTGCCTACTTATTGAGTGCCCCACCAGGTGGCCACACTTTGAAGCCAGTTTCTAAGGAAAGCCACTCTCCAGGCTAAGGAAAGCCACTCTCCAGGGTCCAACGGTTGTTGAAAGGGATCTTCTACAAGGAAATACTCTATACAGGCTTTCGTAGGAGTTTAGTTCAATAAACCAACTGTTGACCTGGGTGCTCATTTCATAGAATCCGAGCAGAGCTCCCTATGATCACCCCAAGAAGCTTGGGTTCTTTGTCTTTTCAGTATCTTGGGGATTAGTGGAACATCGGCAGTAACTTGTCAGTTCCAACCTGGGATCCTCTGAGCTGCCAAACTGTAGACAAAAAAGATTAAGGGATGATGAGAATGACGCGGCAAGTGCGTAACTACCAACTTTCCCACCAGGGTATACCAGTGAGCTTGTGACGTCTTACATGACTTCATACATGGCTTACGCCGGCATCACCACATCGCTTACCTCCTTCTTCTCCCCTTTTCTACCATGTACTCTTTATGCACTGTTACAGCTAAAATGCCAGCAATCCCAATAAAGTCCAGAATCTCGGGACTGTCGGTAGCTATGCATTCTTCTCAAATGTCCCTGATTATGATGGACAATCCCTCTAGTCTTGTGTATTTACCAGTAATTATCATCAGGGGCAGACGTCTTGAGTATTTAATAAGCCACTTAAAACACAGCCATTAAGTTTTAGCTTTCTATAACCCCTCATCCTATTAACATATCACACGTTATAAGGATCAATTTATCTCCTTAACGCTCTTCTTGTTCTTTAACGCTGGAAAATAAAGGCGTAAATTGGTTGTAGTTTTTTCAAAGGCGTTACCGATTGTTCCGTCTCTTCTCGTGCGATCCGAATTGATTGCATTGGCACCTCACTT
Source organism: Spea bombifrons (assembly GCF_027358695.1). Taxonomy (NCBI): domain Eukaryota; kingdom Metazoa; phylum Chordata; class Amphibia; order Anura; family Pelobatidae; genus Spea; species Spea bombifrons. The sequence goes on from NC_071088.1 coordinate 6,950,480, forward strand.
TCATATTAAGATTCGGGTTTTTCTGAGCTTGTTTGGGTGGAATCTGTTAATTTATCTAACTGTTCGGAAATCTGTTATTATGAGTTTTTGATGACTGTAATAATTGGACACGTAATGTCATTTTGTAACAAGAATGGCTTTAATGTTTTAAGTGTTGCCTGCTGGCTTTATGGAGCGTGAAGAATTCGTATTATTATGAAAATAATAATAATTATTATTATTATTTTGACAAATTATCACTTTCTCTGTGGTGCAATTTGGCAGCGGTGTATTTGCCCCCAGCCACCCCATCTACGGCTGACATCTTCACTACTGGGATATGACATCATATGCAGGCACCAAGCGGGCAATTTAACCGCAGGTTTTGCAGCAGGGGGGATTATGGCCTGGGCCAGGATATGTCAATGCTAATTGGCTGTTTACAGCATCCAATCAGCAGCAGCGAAGACCCACCGCAATGTTCTACTAGCCAGAGCTAGAGCTGCCTGACCACGTGTCAAGAAATGTGTGTCCGGCTGAACGCATCTCTTACATGGCAGATACCTGGGGGGCGGTGGGAAAAAAGAGGCAAATACCTGGGTAGATTACACCGAATACCCCCATGTAAGGCATCATATGCGTTAAACTGGACATATGTTGAAATACAATAAACCAATAATAACTATTATTTAACTCATTCAGTGCCCCACCGGTGAGCTACCTACTTCACATTGAAAGGATGAACTGCATGATGGGAACAAAAACAATGCATACTCTTTGACGTGGCAGTTTCATGCCCTCCCGATTAATGAAAAGTTTGATCGCTTTAAGGCAAAATTCTTCGAGCCCTGCATCTTGCTCAGTCTGGCTGAACGTAGAGCCAAAGCTGAGCCAGTGGAAACGTCTCCTGGTTTTTCAGTGCATGCGCAAAGACTTTACTTACGCAGCAGGGACGTTTGGTTGAGTTCAGGTACGGTCGGCGAACCAACTCTTACTTAGAGGGTCTTAAGGGATGCTACCTTGGCTAAGAATGATCCGGCAGACATGAATATCCACACATTTCCATGTATAATAGCAGTTATTAACCCAACACATACAGCATCCAAAAATTCCGAAAAAATTCTGTACAGTAGCTTTACATCGCTTTTCAATTATATTCGATGAATTATTTCTCTTAGGGGCGAATGTTGCATGCACACGCACACACAAATGCCTCTCTAGAGCCTAAAGTCACACGCACACGCCTCTAGAGCCTAAAGTCACACACACACGTGCCTTTCTAGAGCCTAAAGTCACACTCACACGCCTCTCTAGAGCCTAAAGTCACACACACACACGCCTCTCTAGAGCCTAAAGCCAGCCACACACACACACGCACGCACATGCACCTCTCTAGAGCCTACGAGACAGACACTCACCTTGTGACAGGAAGCACTCCCTGCAGACTCTCCAAACAGGAAGTGCCCATGGAACACACCATTTTCAGTGAGGAGGAGGTTTAATAAATTCTCTGCAGTTTTACCCAACATAATGCAGTCTCAATGCCTCTATCCAGCAAGGTCATTGAAAGAAAATCAACAAGGAAAGGGGTAGCTGGATATGGGCCCCTGAGGAAGCTTAGGCCCTGGGCAGCTAAGGGTATATTTAGACAGTAATGATTAATAACAGCTTCACGTCTCTTTAACATTTAGTGCAGAAGCCGTAATCTGATCATGTCGGCAGAGTTAAAATTTGGGTCGCTTTGTTCAGTTTTACAAGAAACGAAAACTGGTGAATTCCGCCGGTTCCTCGTCTGGCAAGTGTCCTAAAGAACGTGAAATACTTAGGGTGTAATGGAGCAGTGAGAAGAAGGAGATCTTTCTCTCCTCTCCACGCAGTCAGTAGCAGAGTCTTTTTTGCCTGGAGGATAGAAGCGAGGAAGACTCTTCCACTTGAATAACGTTTTGTGAAGTCAAGGGTGCCGGCTGTCTATGGAGAATACAGAATACTACATCGGAATTCCCCATCTGTCGCAGCCTAATGTTCACTGAAACCATTTCTCACTTTAACTGATGTGGAAATAAACTCTGATCATTATACTAAATCACTCACTTGTTTGTGTTCAACATTTTGCAAATGTCAACAAAGCCCCTTTAATGAGTGATTTGCATGGTATGGATTTACAAGCAGTTTATCGCACATGGGGCCACAGCTTGATGTTATCTTTCCCCCCCTGGGCTAATGCGCATTAATAAAAATCATACAATGTGACGGAATCACTTAGCAGTTATTAAGTGGAATTTGTGGGGAAAAAAAGAAAAAATGCTTTACTTCATTTATCAAAGCACAGGACTATATATATATATATATATATATATATATATATATATATATATATATATATATATATATATATATATATATATATATATATATAGACCCTGAATGGCCATTTGGCAAAACAGGTAAATGCCCGGTTGGCCGTCAGTGCCCCGTACAGACAGATCGGACGCCACTATCCATATAAACGTAACGTACGGCTGCGCCTATTGAGCCAACGGCGGAACTTACGTCATTATGCAGCTGCCGGCCTTAAAGCGCCAGTACCACATTTTTCTTCTTTTCCGCTTCTCCAAAACTTCCACTAAAATCGGATTCCCTTTTGATGTAATTGAGGAAGGCTGAACGTATCCTCGGGGTCACCAGTAGCTAGGACTTTACGTATGCATCTGTTTTTTTTACTGATACCACCTCTAAGGTGTCCTAAATGATCATAAAAAACCCAAAACCAAACCAAAGACCAATTAAGGTTTTTATAGAAAATGGGCAGAGTGGATGAGCCGAATGGGCCTGATCTGCCATCAAATTCTATGTTTCTATGTCCATGAACCCGTATTGTGTTCACCATATCGTGTCTACCAGGAACGCCCCATCCAACATGTCTTTTTATCAGCCTAATAAAATGTAACGCAGTCGGATGTAGACAGATGTTTTTGTTTTTAAAGGTATCATCACAGCTTTCCCCATAATTAAGTCTTTACGATCACGCAAGCATGTTATTGTATATCATTAGGATGCTTAATACCCTTTTTTTACCTATTATCGTCTCTTCTTCGAGCTCACATCTGTCAGACGGAAGCTGCGTTTCCAGGTCGCTTGTTTGCTTGCTGACTTACACATAAAACTCGCAGGCAGTTGTGATAACATTTATAAATATACGCAATCGTGAACAACCCAGGGAATCAACACAGGTGCTTCAGTATGGATACATTTAAGAGAAAAAGGGAGAAAATTCTATACTGTTTGTATAGCGCTGTCTGGTGTAGTAATTATTTGTGTTATTATTTATTGTATTATATAGTTCCATCATATTCTGCAGCGTTGTAGAATGGGGTTATTTTTGCTGTTATGGGTTTTCCAAGCTTTCCTAAAAACTGTTGCTTTTCTGGAATAAATTCTTTTTTGATAATATATATGTAAAGGGACCCTTCATCCATCATATGCATTTATCTATGGTGCATCTATGGATGCTGTGCTAAGCCGGCACAGCCTCGTTAAAGTAAATAGGTTGGTTGGCGTGATCAAAGATGTCCCTTGTAACCGGCCCATTGTTTCGCCCAAGAAGGCGATCCCCCCCCCCCTGCCCCCACGGTTTTGTATCAGGGGGACTACCACCCCCTAGACCTGCCATTCTAGGCCTGGATGCCTCACTGCCACCAGTCACCTCCAGCACTGGCTCAGGGAAGGCTGCGGACGGGAGTCTGGGGGTACTTGAGACCCCCATGCGCATGTGTGAAATGCCCTTCCAACCAGTTCACGACTTTCCCATCACAGAGATCCCACCCCTCCGCTGTACTCGCATATATCTGTATAAAGTAGCGGACATATGTGAACGAGGGAGCAAAAAAGTGAGTTTTGGGTGAGCCGTGGGGATAAAATCTCTCCCCTCCCTCTACATTGTGGATCTGGTGGGTTTCTCCTGCAAAAACGATTAAATTGGCCCTGCGTATATAATTTGGTGTGCGGTCTTGGGCAGAATATACATGGCTGTGTAAGAGCTTGAATGCAACACTCAGCTGGCCTTAAAGTGCCGGCACCTATTTAAATCCCCACTACTTACCACGTTCAATGAGGGGGGGGGTCGGTTTATGCAGATGTTTCCAAGTTTTACCTTAGTAGTTGTATTCTTAAAGTGCATTCAAAATATTGAAAAAGGTGATGGTGGTTTTGCGTCATACTAGAGATAAAGTAACGCCTTGAATACCATTTACCGTTAACGCTTTCTTTGCTCGTGCCTACCAAATCGTCCATTTTTCAACAAAGGGGCGCCTGTGAGATCCAAACTTGTCTAGATTTCCTACACACAATCTGCCTGTCTATGTGACGGCTTTGTAAAGGTAACAAAATTATAAAGTTTCACGTTGGTTTCAGGTATTCACCATCCACGATCTTGAGATGTAACAGTCCCTTTAAGATTCACATTTCACCTTCAGATTCTACGATGTTCATTCATCGTAACCATGGAGCCCAACGCAGGTTTAATTGTAAGTAATTAGTACAGAAGGGACGCTGCTTGTGATGTTTTCTTTTATCCGACACCCTCGGAGAGAGACGTCGAACGTTCCTCCCCCAGCCAATAAGAAAGCATCCTCAAGTAGTGGAAGCATGGGAGGTTTAAAGGGTGACAGTTGCTTAGCAACAGAGACCGGCTGTCTGTAGTACCCCAATTCTGATAATCTATCCTATAATGACAGCATGGAGAGATTAATTGAGTAAAATTAAGGTAAAAAAAGGTTCAGCCGTGGCCAGGAAATTAAAAATGTAACTATGGAGAAGTCCTGGAATAAGCGGAAACAACACGTCTTCGTTATTTAACCTGACGACTTCTGGAGGCTTTAAAAGGTTTCACCTGTTGGGACATCACATTTATGTATATAATATATATTTAAATTGTGAGGTGTATTTAGGCTTAATTCAACAAATATGGAAAGCTATGAACGGGTTAATATGTAGGCAGATCACTCATACAGAAAGAGTGCTATATGGAGCAATCACCATGGAAACCAATAACAGCCCCTTGTACATATGGCTCATCGGGGGCTATGTATTAAAAGTGTTTCTGATGCAAAGTATGAAAAAGAAGTCTTTATCTCCATAGTGAGTGAAAGTTTTGTGCTGATTGGACCATTCTCATGGTTGCTATGGTAATAAAAACATTTTTTTTTTAATGTTGCTCTTTATAAATCACTCCCATTGTGTTTTTGGAAGGACAGAAATGTACCGGTAATTTTCCAAACAGTATCATAAATCATCTCCATCGTGCAGGATTCAGGTCTTTGTAGAAATCAGCTTTAGTAGGGTAACATTTGCTCTTTCCGTCCAAAGAACGCCATCCAGGGCCAGAGATTGGGGTTGGCACGTGGGTTTTGGATGCTGTCGGTGAGATGTGATTTTTTTTAAACCCAGGACCGGACTAGCGATGACGGGAGTGACCCTGGCACTTTAAGACCGACGGCTGGATATAGGTGGCCGCATTCTATGGCCATTCGCCTGGCGTGCCATATGGCCAGTCCATGGCTGGATATTTGGGGCATTCTGCTGTGTTTTTATGCTCCCAAAAGTTGATAAAAATGAGACAAACGCGTATTCGGCCACTGTTGGGAATTCTCTTTCTCATCCAAATCTTTTTTCTTTACATCCAATAGACACATAACAGAAGACACACAAACCTTGACCTTCTTTCAGAAGAAAGCCACTGGACTTGGCCATACATAGACCATGGTGACATGATGCACATTGACGTCACGAGTTTCACCTAGCCTACCAATGCACCATTTAGTGAATGAGCCCCAAGTTCATTTGGAAAAATTCAAGATAATTAAAGTCGTAAATGCACAGACAAATACAGGAGACTGCAGCCATGCAAGGACTAATATAATTTAAACACGGATCTTGGGTAAAATGGCCAGGCTTTCTGAATACTATTTGACCCCTGTTGACTTGTAATTACTGGAGTCCTTCTGTGCCTCCAGGGTCCTCCGCGAAGAGCAGCCCTCATATCTCTGTACGCGGCTCGATTTGCATGATCACAAGGAACGGGTCAAATCCTCCCTCCCAACCTAATAAATTGGGTTTGCGGTTTCAATCAACCAATCACATTTAATTATTAAAAGCAGTTCTTGTGCGTCGGACGAATCAAATCCAGGTGCTTTCGACTGGAAGGGCTGAGAGCGATTTTTTGTGATAGCCGATTATTTTTTTTAAATGTAAATAGCAGAAAAAAATATTTTTTTTTATTTGTGTGTTTACTTGGAACATCAAAAACGGAATCAAAAAGAACATGATAAAGCCATATTGGTCCAGGAAAAGGAGTCTTTAGTGAAAGTTTATACCTTACTATGTAATATATATATATATCATTATTTTTTTTATTTTTTTTACTTAATACTGGATTTAAGTGATCCATTACATTAAAGCACCTAGCCAAAGCCATAAACGTCTCTCTCTCTCTCTAATGGGTACAGATGGGTTACATTCAGCAGCGTAGACATACCTGGGGACTCTCCGGGGTTTGCCCAGAGTCTGCGGGGGAAGCACTGCTTACCTGGGTCTCTTTCTCTGGTCAGGGGAGCAATATTTGGTCAGGACCACTCCCCTTCCTACTCTCCGCCCAATTAAAATTGTCTGAGGCACCTTTAAACAGACTCTCCATCCACAGTAAAACCTTTAACCCCTTAACGACAATCCCCGTACATGTACGGGGTTGCCGTGCAACGGGTTAACGACAATGCCCGTACATGTACGGGCTGCTAAAACAGCTTAGGAAGCGATCTGAATCGCTTCCTAAGCATAAATGGTGTTACTGACATGCCTCGATATCGAGGCATGTCAGCAACGCTACCCCCCGACCCCCGATCGCCTTGTGATTGCTCCGAAGAGCAACCACAAGTGCCATCCTGTGAATGACGTTGCCGTCATTCACAGGATGGCATCAACAATAAATATGAGTTCATAGAGGGTCTATCCAGACCCTCTTGTGAACTCTCGAGCTCCTCCTGCAGGTTGAATGCAGGTACTGCATCCAACCATGCAAGGTCAATGGAGCCCAGCTCACTAATGAGTGATTAGTAAAAAAAAAATTAAAAAAATTAAAAAAAAAAAAATTAAAAAATGTTTAAAAAAAAGAAAAATAATATGGTAACATATAAAAATCCCCACTGTCACCAAAAAAAAAATAAAAAAAATTAATAAGCAAGTCCTAAAATTCTTTATCTTTACAAAAATTCCAGCATGGAAAGAGTTAAAATATTGGCATTACAAATGCCCATAGGGTGTCTCGTATTAAAAAATGCATGAGTGGATGGGATAAATTGAATTGGCCGGGTTCAAAGGTGTCCCAAATATGGGACATGGGGGCAGTAGGATCAGATGTCTAAATGGCCAAAAAATACACACCTCACAAAGGCGGCCTTTTACCTCCCAAATAACCCAACAAACCCATGCATGTGGGGTATCACTGCGCTCAGGAGATGTTACTGAACACATATTGGGGTGTTGTTTGACAGGGACATATACCAGGAGCGATAAATTTATACCTGAAGTACAACGTGTGTGAAAAAAATACAAAAAAATGTACTACCATAAAGTTTCACAAAGGCTGGTGGTAAAATTAGTGCATGGAAAGGGTTAAATTGCCAGCATGTGAAATACCTTGGGGTGTCTAGTTTTTAAAAATATATGACTTGATGGGGTAAATTTCATTGGCCGGCTTCAAAGATACCCGAAATGGCACATGGGGGGAAGAATTACCAGATTTGGAAAAAAAGGTTTGGAAATAGCAAAACGCTACCTGTACTTATTGCCCCATAACGTGCAGAAAAAAGCAAAAAAACATAAAAACATTGGGTATTTCTAAACTCAGGACAAATAGTAGAATCTATTTAGCAGGTTTTTTCATTCGTTTTTGCAGATGAGTAAAAGTTTTTTGTTTAAAAAGTGAGAAAAAGTAATTTTTTAACAAAAAATCCCCATATTTTATCATTTTTTTTATAGTAAATTAGATGATATGATAAAATTAATGGTATCTAAAGAAAGCCCTGTTTGTCCTGAAAAAAACAATATATAATATGTGTGGGAGCACGAAATGAGAAAGAAGAAAATCACAGCTAAACAGCAACACCGAAAAATGTTAAAATAGCCATTGTCCCACAATATACTACGAGTAAAAACCCCTATTGTCCTTAAGGGGTTAAATATTGTTATTATTATTATTATTGTTGTTGTTTTGCCTCCCCGTCAGTTGCATTGCAGGAACCTGATGAGAGCGCGCATGCTCAAAATCCCTCGCGTTAATTTAAATATATATATTCTATACATTAGACAAGTTTGAAAAAGTGCAAACGTGATGAAAAGTATCATTTATGAAATGTGACAAATCTTTCATTTCCAATGTACGGTATATCAGCGTGTTATGGTGAATCCGATTGCCATCCTAAAGAAAGTTTAGCCGCCGAGGAAGTAAGTTGGCAAAATGCAGTATAAAAAAAATGTGCTTTAGATTGGAAAATCCAATAATATTTAAGTAAAAATGTCTTTTTTTCCTTTGCCTTGCAGGATCTAGATTTATCATTACATCCACGGGAGCCTTGTATATTACAGATGTACAGAATGAAGACGGATTAAATAATTATCGATGTACCATACGGCACAAATACACCGGAGAAACGCGGCAGAGCAACAGCGCAAGGCTGACAGTATCAGGTACTGGAAGCGTCCCTTTCCCCATCTCATTAATTCTTCTATTTATAGCCGCCTCGTGAATTGAGGCTTCGTCGTTTTAATCGTGCGTCTGGTACACGAAATATTTGTTCTTTCTGCCTGTCAGAAGAGGCGGACCAAAAATATGTCCTTGATTGACCACGAATCAGCGACACACACACATACTGTGTGGTTTTATATAGTTTATATATATATATATATATATATATATATATATATATACACAGTGTGTATATATATATATATATATATATAAATATAGATAATATATATGTGGTATATATATATTATACACCATAGTTATCTGTGGTCACTGACCCATTTTTAGAACTTTGGCCCAGAAACGCTTTAAAAAAATAGTCTGTTGTATGTCAGCCCATTTATTATTATTATTATTTATTTTTTTATTATTATTTTTATTATTATTATTATTATTATTATTATCTTTTATTGATAATGCGTCAACAGACTAAGATGGTATCCCATGTACACAGCACAGATTTGTGTCTAGGCGTCTGGGATGGAAGTATGTCCTTGTTGATGATCGGGTCTTTTAATTTTGTAAGGAAAGGCGCATAATCAGTTAAAACAAATGTAAAGACAGCAAGAAATGCACGGCCACACTCTACGTTTTTATACCCACGGGCACAGTGCAGCCGCCGGCCGACTGGTGCGTTTGCCTGCTGTGCCAGACGGCCAGTCCGGGTCTGTTCAGTCCTCCAAGTCAGCAGGACTAGTGGTAGCCGGTTACATGGATGGTAGCCGAATAGTCATGTGAACATACTGCAGGTGCTAATAAACAATGCTTAGGAAGTGTACTTAAATATACTTCCTGTTGCACTTCCTGGTTTCAGTAGAGCCATCCAAAGGAGGAGTTACACGAGCAGGAAGTTCATTTTTTTAACTCATTAAATGCCTTTCACATGCAGTAAAATGCATTGCAAATAAACATTATTAAATGAGTATTAAACCGATACTGAAACAGTCAACAGGTTACATTTATTTATATAGGGCCATGTTAACATCATCTGCAATGGTACATTTACCAAATACTTACCCGCAGTGTTGGGTCCCTCTATATCTGCGTGTCATTTAAAATGATGCAATGACGATCACCGTTAATTTATACATATTCCGTGTATTAACCGGGGCTTTTGATTTAAAAGCGATCGATTTATAAAGGTTTTAAAGGCAGTGGTTAACCTGATTCTCTGGAGCCGCTGTGACCTGGAATAACCTTATTTCCCACACAATATCCGTTACCCCATGACCGATTCTCCTTTTTTTATGCGTGCTAACAATATCCCCAGCGTGATTCATAAAATTCACATTCGTATGTAATCTTTGCGGTGTGTCGATAACGAGGACCCTGTACGGCTGTATGTATTATCGAGGTGATTTGGGGATGTTATATTCTGCATTCTAGACTTATGGATGTTCCGTGATTTTGGAGTCATTTTTAAGCTACAGAAAACATGAAGTTTTAAGCCTCTTTCAAGTTGGATCCTGAATATTAACCCCTGAAGAACCAGGGCTATTTTACGCTACAGGACCGAGCAATTATCTTGTTGTGTCTTTCCCTCTTTCTTAATTAGTGAACTCACGCAAATTATTATTTTTTCAGGACAAGCAGGGCTTTTTTTAAAACTCTATTCATATATGTAAGACATTACTTTTTAAGAATAAAGTATAAAAAAGGAAAAATATTTATTCACAAGGTTTTTTTTTGTTTCTCACTGTTCTCTCTTCAGCTCATGACCACAGAGAGAAAGGTAGTGCTTACAAAGATTGCCTTTGCCATCTGACTGTATCGGCGCATGCCCTTGGCTTTAGGAGCCTGTCATGGTCATAGATCAGTCAGCAAGAGTCGTGACCCCGTGATCACTGTAATTGCGTCAACACAGGACCATTTTTAACTGATGATGTACTAGGTACGTCATTGGTCCTGTATGGGCATCTTTTCATGACATAGGTCATTGGTTGCAAAAAGAGGGAGAATATAAGAAAGCAGACAATGGTAGCACAATGTATAGGTGAAATTAGACAAGTCAGGACTGGGCCCGGCTAAACAGCGCTCTCCTGTCTGAAGAAAGACAGTGACCTGGAGACCCAAGGAAGCAGCGCTTTACCCGGAGACTTAATGTTATCCGTGGAGAGTTCCCAGGTATGAAGATTAGGCAGAGTGAACGCTCCATGTTTTAATAGCCAATATCTCACGTGTTACAGGACATGGTGATATAAGACATGCCTGTTACTCTTTCTGCTTCATTCGTCTCACACAACTTGAACTGCCAACTCCAGGCTGCCTCTTAATAGAATATCATGAGAATATCATGAGAATATCTTACTATTTTTGATTTAAATGAATTCTATCAAATACGTATTCTTTTTACTCAATTTTTCCCCCTTCTGTTTTCAGATCCCGTTAATTCCGCGCCCACCATAATAGATGGATTCGAGCATCGGAAAGCTATGGCCGGACAAAGAGTGGAGCTTCCTTGTAAAGCATCCGGACACCCTATACCAAAGTACCGCTGGCTAAAGGATAATGTCCTCCTTGAGCCAGACAGCCGATTTCAGCAAACAGTCATTGGTTTACTTATTGAAAACACACGACCTTCCGATTCTGGCAGCTATGTGTGCGAAGTGTGGAACAACTACGGGAATGCTGAAGTTATAGGATCGTTGTATGTAAAACGTAAGTCGAGTGGAAAACTTGTTATAGGCCATCTACCAAAACTAACTCCAAACTCTAGAACCGCGTGCAAGGTCAAGCAGCAGCTGTAAAGGCTGTAAAGTGTCTTCTAGTGGCTCCCTTGCAGAGACCCCTAATATATTTAACCCCATGGACATATCGGATAACAATACTTCACCCCACGTTCAAAGCAGATAACAATATGCCACTTTTTATAATTAGAGGAGACGGGGTTCCCAGTAAGGGCTGTAAAGTTCTAGAATCCACTAATCGTATGTATTCCAGGTACACATGACTTGTTGATTTAGAGATGAACGGCTTCTGTGTTGGTATTTATGGATCTCTTGATATGTGTTTTATAACCTTACTAATTATGTTACTCTTATTTCGTTATTCCAAACATCTGATACATTTTATAATTTTTATGTATTTTATATAAAAAAAACACATTTTAAATGAATGGAATTACTATTTGAAGCTGAATTCCCCCAAAAGCCCTCATTTCTCCTGTAGCGCACACCCTATACTCTTATGGATAAACATTTTGCTTCTGTATCTTCTAGAACCACTGAAGGTCACCATCAGCCCACGGAAAGTGAAGACCAGTGTTGGAAGCCAGGTTTCATTATCGTGTAGCGTGACGGGAACAGACGACCCTGATCTCTCGTGGTACAGTAACGGTGAAATCCTGGTCCCCGGGAGTAACGTCCGGATCACAGGAGTTAACCGGGAAACGCTCATAATGGACGCCATGGCGAAGAGTGACAGCGGCGCTTACCAGTGTTTCGTGCGCAAGGATAAGATGTCCGCGCAGGATTACGTTCAAGTGGTGCTTGAAGGTGGGTCACGCAGTAACTGATCATACCGTGAATAAATGAATATATTTTCTGTACAAAAGCACAAATTAGGCCAAAATGTTAATAAAATGTGAAGCTCATACGAATCCGAATGCACAAGTCTGGTTTCCACTGAGGCTCTACTACTACATGTCGCCTTTCTTCAGATGATCAGGGGAAGTACAAGATACCCCGGCCTTCTAGAAAAATGGCAAAGAAAAGCTATTTTACCCCGTATACCACCCTGAGACCCATTAATGCCTCAAAACATTGCTATATATTTTGGGCATGTAATAAATAAAGAAATAAACTTGAATAAAGACTATTTCTTTATTTTGGCGTATGGTGGACATTATCTTTCTTGGTCCGTACATTTATATGGGTTACCCCACTTTGCCTGTGCTCCCCTGACTATATATTTTATTATTTTTTGGTGTGGACGTCTATTATATTTTCTATTGGAATGACAGATACCCCTGCGCTGTGTATCTTCTATAAAGGACTCCTCGAGCATCTGCGGTTTTGGGGCTGATTGTTGATTTCTGTATCTGTAAAGAAGAGCCAGACATCAGGTGTTCCAAAAATATAATTGTGCGCATGTTGACGTATAGCCGTATTATAAATCTGTGTTTGTTCGGGTATTCCCCGTTGCTCGCTGCGCAGTAATTATAGCGAATATGACATGCGGTAAGCCTGCCAGCTGATGCTGTTTTTCCTTCAGTTAATTACACGGCATCCATTTGTATTTAAAGAATAAAACACTCCCTTTGAGTATTTGAGAAAACCACAGAAAACTAACATAATGATATCCTCCTTATCCATTATTGATGGATTTCTCATATTCAGTACGAGGAATGCCCGTCCCGTTATTAGAGAAAAAAAAAGGTATTATTTATGCTCGTCCATTATGAGGTATCAAAATTACACCATATGCAGAAAAAATATTTGTTACATGTCGGTTTCCACAACTATATGTATATATAATGTGTGTGTGTGTATGTATGTGTGTGTGTGTGTATATACGGTGTATATATATATATATATATATATATATATATATATATATATATATATATATATACACATGTATATACCGGTATATGTGTGTGTGTATGTATATATATATATATATATATATATATATATATATATATATATATATATATATAATTTTATTATTTATTTATTTTGTAAATAAAATGTTAACACGATCGGTTCTCAGGGTAGTTTGGGAATTATACTCAAATTGGGCAAAAAAGTGGTCCCCACGCCCTATTATGCTTTTTTAAAAATCTATATCGGAAAAGGCTGTTTTCTGCATAAATATAGCCATACAGATGTATTTTACATTCATTATCTGTTTTGATGCATGTTATATTTATTGAATTCTTTTTATAGTTTCATTATTATTAAATGAAAAAATATTTCATGAAGTAAAAAAAATCTATAGATTTTTTCCCCATCAGCCCATCTTTATACATTTTGAGAAAGCACTGCTGGCTGAATTAAAATTTCTGATTTCCCCTGCAATGTTTTTTTTTTTTGCATTTGGTTTTCCTAAAATTCTAGTTATCGGTTTGATTCTGCAAATCATTTTTCTGGGTCATTTTGCCTGAAAGGACAATCGCAGCCCGGAAGCCTTGATTTCTATAGTGTCGCGGCTTAATGAAGGTGTAGTAGAGGCACGGCGCGGTCACTATTTTTAGCCCGTTTTGTAGAAAATGAAGAGATTACCTGCCTGGCCACTGTTGCCATGGCAACCATCTCTAGCGAGTCAGATGGCCTGAGGAGCGTATTGATAATCTATACACACGATGCGAGAGTGAAGCTTTTTTAACCCCTTCAGGACCGGGATTTTTAAGCTAGGGTGTCGCTAAAGGACCGGAGCCGTTTTTATGTTTTTGCCATGTCTTTCTTCAACTGTAATTTTTCTCTTATCAAGTGGTGCACCCACACAAATCATATATTGTTTTTTTCAGCACAAGTAGGGCTTTCATTTGAAACCATATTAAGCTGGGTAGTACATTGTTTTATTTGAAATAAACTGGAAAAAGTGGGGAAAAAATGAAAAAAATGCATTTTTTTACAGTTTTGTATACATACAAATTGTACACACATTGAACCAATGGGAAAAAATTATCCCAAATATATTCATTAAGTTGTCCTGATTTGGAAACCACCCAACATGGCCAGGATTTTTATCTATTTTGACCAGTATAGGGGAAAATATTGCAAGGCATGCATTACGTTTTTGAAATGTAATTTTTTTCAAATTTGGCATGGTAGTCTAACTGCAATAGTTGTCACAGATACTGATTATCCCCCCAAAATTATATGTTTATGAACAGTAGATAAATCAAGGTGTACAACTAGGGTCATTTTGACACTTTTCAAACAGGGATTTTATCGCCAATTGCTGCCAAATTTTGAGGTATTTTTATATTTTTATTTTTTTTTTTTGCATATGTTGCAATGTTGCTTTAGATTTTATATTATATTTTGTATAGAATATATGCAACTGCAGAAAAAAACACCAAATTGTGTTCACCAACATCCCCCGGTTCCAACAAGGCCTCACATGCATGGTTCATGCAATTTTTGAGGAAGCTATGAGGGCAAAACTGGAACATGCGCATTTTCGTTTTCACATTTGGAATTTTCAGAAATTGGTTTCCTGGGCCCATATCCCATTTGGGAGATTTTGGAAGCCCCCGCTGTAAATTACCCCATAAAAGTATATATTTATGAACAGTAGACAAGTCAAGGTGTTCAACTAGGGTAGTTTTGACAGTTTTCAGTTAGCCATTTCTTCACTGATGTCTGCCAAACTTCACAGGGAAATTATTTTATTGCGTTTTTAACGCATACATTTCAATGTTGCACTGAATTTCTTGCACACCATAAGTGCAACAGTGGAAGAAAACACCACATTTTGTTCACCAACATCCCATGAGTCCAACAAGGCCTCACATGCATGGTTCATGCATTATTTGAGGAAGCTATGAGGGCAAAACTGGAACATGTGCATTTACATTTTTTTAAATATTTTTTATCAGATTACTTGTAAGTGACAGGTTTAGGCCGCTGACATCAATCAGGGAGACCGATCAATAATCAGCGACTTAAAATGTCACCGACAAGTGATCAGGTAATAATTATGATTTTTTCATTTATTAATAATTTGTTTTTTCATAATTACCCTAGATGACCCCTCTCTCTTTGTAGAGCAGGGTCATCCGTGGGCTGCCATAATGATCCGATCACTCCTATTGGCCAGGAGCAATCTGATCAGCCCAGCATTTGACCTGGAAGCACCCTGGACTTTCAGGTCAGTGCTGTTATTTTTTTTATTATTATTATTATTTTATTAATTTTTTTAAATTAATTTATTTTTTAAAAAAAATTTATTATTATTTTTTACATTTTTTTTTTTAACTCTTTCAATGCTGATGCTCCATTGAAGCACAGCATTGACTGGTATTTAGTCCCCACAAGCTTGTGGGGACTAATATTAACCCTTGCAATGCTGCGATGGGGGTCATACACAATCGCAGCATTGAAGGGGTTAATTGAGGAAGAGGAGGGTAGGGGTTAACTGAGGAAGGGTGAGGGTGGGGGGGCTGGTCTCCACACTCATGTGGAGACCAAAGAACCCTGTCTCCCTGTCCCTGAAGCTGCCTCTGGCAGCTGGGACACAATCTCCAACAGACTGGAGATTGTAGGGGAGGAGTCTCTCTGATCAGTCCTACAGGACTGATCAGAGGACTTCTGGGGGCTCGTTTTTGCTGTTGCTGGTCTGCCTGGGTTTCCAGGCAGACCACCAGCAGCAGAGCCCCCTACAAAACGGGAATTAACCCCTTCAATGCCGCGATCGCGGCATTCAATGCCGCGATCGCGGCATTGAAGGGGTTAACGCTGCACTGACGCTCTCATGGAGCGATCAGGCAGCAGGGGGGTGTTGGGTCAGGTCCCCACACTTGTGTGGGGACCTATTCAACACCCCCACCCCTTCCCTGAAGCTGCCTGTGGCAGCTGAAACCGCGATTGCAGATCTTTCTGCAATCGCTGTTTCTGCCTACAAAATCACTCCGTGGGAGTGATCGTAGGCATGGGGGCGGGCTTAGACAGGCTGTGCTGTCTGCCCAGGAGTCCTGGGCAGACAGTAGCAGCAGCGCCTCCACGATCACCGCGATCGTGGTGATGTGGGGGCGTTTTTTGGAGGAGACGTACCTGGTACGTCCCGGTCTACCGGTGACCAGTAACCAGGAAGTACCAGGTACGTCCCGGTGCTGAAGGGGTTAACATGAAAGATAAAAAATAAATAATAATAAAAAAACATCGGTTTCCAGGAAAGCACCAAAATCTCACCAAATGTTGCAACATTATTTAGGTTTAAATGTTTTATAAAAACATAAAATTTGGTTGCAGATACGAACCAATAGGCCACCTAATCTGCCTGTTTTTACTAATTTAACCATGTAAGGACCAGGGCTATGTCTCTATTCTCAATTAATGTATCCACACCAATAATTATATATATATATTGTTTTTTTAAGCACATATTTATAAATGAAAGACATTAGTTTGTATAAATAGCATTTTTAAAAATTGCAAAAAAAATTGCATCCCTCCCTTGAAGCCCCTCTTTTCTAGGAGCTTGGAATGTTTGCTGGGTATGAGGGTATCGCAGGGTTCTACAGCCCTAAAAGCCCCGATAATGTGTATAGAAACAATGTTTTTAGTAAATAAACTGTAAATAAAATACAATTATTTTTATTGTGTCTATATATATAGAAATAAATAAGCCACAATAATAAGGTAAAGCCTAAAAACGTCCGGTAAAGGCTTCTCGGGAAATGACTTCACCAAGGGGAGGGGCTAGGCCTAGACAGCGGGAAGTGAGCAGGGAGTAGGCGGGGAGTGGGTGTGGCCAGGCTACGCTCTCCTGACCCCCCAGGTATGTGTGTGAATGATGTCACAGGGGATGTTCTGCAAGTTAAAAAACTAAAGTTTCATCTAGAGCTAGATCTAGAACCATTTTTAACCCCTTAATGACAAAGCCCGTACATGTACGGGCTCAAAATGCATTGTTTTCAATGGGTTTAGGGACCGCCCATTGTCCTTAAGGGGTTAATATTCTAAGGTGTCTCTTCAGAGCGGTCATATTTATATCTTGTTATTTTTTTTTAGATGGAACGCCAAAAATTATTTCAGCATTTAGCGAGAAAGTGGTGAGCCCTGGAGAGCCCGTATCGCTCATGTGCAACGTGAAGGGTACCCCGCTTCCTACAATCACCTGGACGCTGGACGATGACCCCATTATAAAGAACGGAAACCATCGTATCAGTCAAATAATCACCTCCGAGGGCAACGTGCTTAGTTACCTGAACATCACCAACACTCAGGTCCGGGACGGGGGAGTCTACCGCTGCACTGCTAATAACTCTGCGGGAGTCGTCCTGTACCAGGCTCGAATAAACGTAAGAGGTGCTTGTCAAATCAGCTCCTCGAAAACAATATTACAAAAATTTCACGCAATTCTTTCTAGTTACCATGGTTTCTGCATGCAAACAGGTGTATCCCGCTCTCACTTTTCCTTTTGCATAGAATTTTTTTTTATCTAGCACTGTACACATTTTCTAATAGCAAATTTATGATTTTTTTAAATATTTATATTCTCGTGCAATATTCTTCTTATTATTTGTATTATTATTATTATTATTATTATTATTATTATTTCTTTAGTGGATTCACTCTTCTGGCTTTTCTTTTCCAAGAAAAACTCATTTAAATATTTATTACGAAGCTAGGATTAATATAAAAAAGTTGTTTTGTTGTTATTATTATTATTATTATTCATTTTTCGCAAGGCCAGTCACTACTAGGAAATAATTGCATCTATTACTAGGAATTCATAGTAATAACAGCAGATCGGCCCCATTCGGCCCCCGTCTAGTTGCCCGTTTTTTTCCTGCTATAAAGACTCAGACCTTAATCAGTCGTTGGTCTCGTCTTAGATTCAGGAGCCGTATGTCTATCCCAAGCATGTTTAATACCCTCACTGTATTGGCCTCTACCACTTCAGCTGGGAGGCTGTTCCACTTATCTACCCTCCTTTTAATAAAGAAGCATGCATTTTTGTTTTCATCCCTTTTCAAGACATTTAATATATTATCAATGAAAAAAGGGTATTTTTTTATGTTTTTAACTGGTTATTTCTGTGGACAAAACTGACTAATAGCACCAATGCCCATCCCATCTATACATTGCTATGGGTGATATATTGATATGGGTGCTCGCATTTTCCTACTGAGCTCTTATATACGGGAACATTAATGGCGGGTTTCTACAAGGAGCTGAGGATTAATTACCCGTAGGTTAGGTTTCGGTTCTATACACCGTTGTGCACTTTTATGTTAGAACACTTTTTACATAACGATACATTTTTACTCTTTTACGGTTGAATGAGTGAATTTTCTATAGTTTTTGTTTGAATCATTATTTGAATTAGTTACGTGAACGCGCGTTGAATGATCACGCAGGTATGCTGGAATTATATTGCGCTTTCCCTGTGCTCTCCGTAGGCCCGGCGAGTATTCGTCCGATGAAAAATATCACAGCAATAGCAGGACGGGACACGTATATCCACTGCCGCGTCATCGGGTACCCCTACTACTCCATCAAGTGGTACAAGAACTCGAACCTCCTTCCGTTCAACCATCGCCAGGTGGCTTTCGAAAACAACGGCACCTTGAAGCTGTCCGACGTGCAGAAGGACGTGGACGAGGGGGAGTACACGTGCAACGTCCTCGTACAACCGCAGCTATCGACGAGCCAAAGTGTCCATGTCACCGTGAAAGGTGGGTTCTTTTGTCAAAGTTACCTTCATCTCCAATGTTTAGGCTTGGTAAATACGTCGGAGGAGAGGCCAGGTTGCCCAATTTGTTGCAGGTCTTGTTTCTCATCAGCAAGTCATTTTACTGCTGGGGTCAAGAGAATTATCTTGGCTTTTTTTTTTACCCCATTGTGTTCAGGGTCGTTCTGGGGATAGCCAGGCCGTCCTGGCACTTTAAGACCAGTGGCCGGTAAATGACGTCAGTGTGGACGTCCGCTGGATATGTGCAGCCCCAACGTTATGCGGGTATCCAGCCGGTGATTTTTAAATATTTGTTTGCATGCAGATACACTACCGTTCAAAAGTTTGGGGTCACTTAAAAATGTCCTTATTTTTTTAAAGAAAAGCAAATCTAGTCCATAAAAATAGCATTAATGGATCAGAAATCCAGCGCAGACGGGGTTAATGTTGTAAATGACTATTGAAGCTGGAAATGTCTGTTTTTTTAATGGAGTATCTTTATAGGCACACAGAGGCCCCTTATCACTCCCATCACTCCTGTGTTCCAATGGCCCTTTATCACTCCCATCACTCCTGTGTTCTAATGGCCCTTTATCACTCCCATCACTCCTGTGTTCTAATGGCCCTTTATCACTCCCATCACTCCTGTGTTCTAATGGCCCTTTATCACTCCCATCACTCCTGTGTTCTAATGGCCCTTTATCACTCCCATCACTCCTGTGTTCTAATGGCCCTTTATCACTCCCATCACTCCTGTGTTCTAATGGCCCTTTATCACTCCCATCACTCCTGTGTTCCAATGGCCCTTTATCACTCCCATCACTCCTGTGTTCTAATGGCACGCTGTGTTCGCTGATCCAAGTTTAAGTTTAAAAGGCTAATTGATGGTTAGAAACCCTTTTGCAATTATGTTACAGCCAGAAATGCCATTAAAAGTGACCCCAAATCTTTGAACGGTGGTGTAATTCTGAAAGTTAATAATTTAAACAGGAGTAACTGGTTAATACCACTGAACCTGACACGTAAGACTTGCTTTCTTCCTTAAATTTGTTGAGGAACACTTTGTAGATGTATCTTTTTTTTTTTTTGCAGTTCCCCCATTCATTCAGCCATTTGAATCCCAGCGATTCTCCATCGGTCAAAGAGTATTCATACCCTGCGTGGTGGTCTCTGGGGACCTTCCAATCACAATCACCTGGCAGAAGGATGGGCGGCCAATCCCAGCCAGCCTTGGGGTGACCATCGATAACATAGACTTCACTAGTTCTTTAAGGATATCCAACCTGTCTCTCATGCACAATGGTAATTACACGTGTATAGCCCGGAACGATGCAGCAGCCGTGCAACACCAAAGCCAATTAATTGTAAGAGGTAAGCTCGTGTACCAAAAAAAAGATTAAAAATGATATGAAGATCTCAGATTTCCATAAAATTGTCCGATCATGTTCCCAGGACCCATATTGTTACTTACAGATTAAAATAACTTTCCAAACCAGCGAGTTTAGCCGTCTTAACCGCTTGGAACCAGGTGCGCAAGATGGCGGCTCACCTTTAGTGGAAATTGATTGGATCTGCTGTGTCTTGTGAACAGATGGACGATTATTTCAGGGCAGGCACATAGTAACAAAGTCATTTAGGTTGAAAAAAGTCACAAGTCCGTTGAGGTCAGCCTCCCTTTTGACCTACGAGAAGGCAGGAGCGGTAGAAGAAGAAGATCCATCGTAAGAGTGGTGCAATGGAGAAGGGGGAGCGTTAGCAAGGCGGGGTGGGGCACGGGTGAAAAACCTATAGAAATGTCTGTCATTGGACGTAAAAGGTTTTGGAGTAGATGAGGAAGTTGAGGTGGAACCATTAGGAGATATGTTACAGCATGAACATGGGGTTTGACCAAGTCAAGAAGATAAAGAAAGGTGGGATAAGGAGGAAGGGAGGGAGAGCGACACCCCAGGGTATGGTGGGAAGGTTAGTGACAGAGAATAAATCAATGGTTCTAGGCAGGTCATGTCTGTGATGGCCACATACACTAGTAATAAATCATTTTGAATAGACAGATAGTTTATTCTCGCTGCGGTTAAAGGTTTCCCGTTAATGCAGATCTGTGCTCCATACCGGTAGACGTTTAAACTGCAGATCTATTGTCAGAATCCCAACGTGAATATGTGGGTGTCAGTCAAAAATAAATGCTTCCATTCTGACACGTTAGCGCCCCCTAGTGATGTAGGAATTTCATTCTTTTATTCACTAAACTGCGAGTTTGCAGGTGAGTTCAAGAAACGCTTCCTGTTCACTTACCCAACTTTGCCTTCCGTGAGTATATATACCCCACATACTCCAGGGGGCAGCACTTTACACATTCTGCTTAGTGATAAATAAAATGTATATATCTCCTGGGGAAAATGACACTGTTTGCCTTGAACTAGGATTCTATAAGTAGCTTAACAGAAAACAAATTATATACCGGTATATATATATATATATATATATATATATATATATATATCTATTGCAAAAAGAAAACCAAAGGGTTAAAAGAAAATCTCAAAAAGGGCGGCATACCGGATCCCTGCACCATCAAACTTTACGAAAAAGAAACGCCTTAAATAAATAAATAAAAATTTGCCCCAAAAAATTGCAAAAAAAGACAGAAATATTCCGTAGAATAACATTCCGTGAGCGTCTCCCCCCTTTGTAGCCTTTGTATCTTTTTGGCTTGTGTTCTTTTTCTTCCGGAGGGTATGGAAAGGTCATTGCTAAACCCTAAGGGAGGGTAAGCCATCATGGAAATGAAACTGGTTGCTTGGAGACAGCCAACCTTAGCTGGCTTATTTTCGTCTTGCCGCGGACTCGTCCTGACTGTATATTTGAGGGAAAAAAAATCCTGCGGCATCCACCATGTGTTTTAACTCCGTACCGACCGCACTGCCAGCTAACGGCACTAAGACGAGTGATTACCCTGCTCTGTAAACCTAATGAGCATTAAAGGGACCCTCCAGCCATTATATGAAAGCTTAGGGGTCCCTTTAAATTGACATGGTGTCCCTTTTGCAAGTAGGAGGGTCACGCAAAATCCCCCCTATACGCATTTGTCCCTTCCCTTCCTGTGCCGGAGAAGTGTTCTGGTTTGTGATTGGCAGAATTTGCACACCTGATCAAAACCAGTATTAGTATAAAATAATAATAATAATAATAATAATATATTATTGAGGCACAGGGATTCGGGTAAAATTCATGTGAGAATATGTATATCGGTTAAGGGAGGTATGGAGGAGGGATGGGGTAATAAAATGAGTGCTCACAGAAGTACATCATATAGAGTAATCCAGTATGATATATAATAATAGTATAGTTATAATAAAAATGTGTATTTTTATGTGTATACGGGTAAAGCATGGCTTAGATGTACGTTACAGGCTTACAAGTTTGTTCCCTTAACAGTAGGTTGTAACACATTGGGGTTTATTCAGTAGAGAAGGAGCTTCCAACCTAATAATGCATTATGAAGGACCAGCCCCAGGGAGCTTCACCTGTAAGAAGGGCTGCACTGGCCCTGTGTAATGTATAATTAATGTAGGGAGATTTCTTGGGCCAATGTATAGATTTAACTACACATTACCAAGCTCAGCCCTGAAACAGTTCCCTCCGAAAAGGGGAAGCGCACACAGGGGGTTAACTATAGACTGCCCTAGATGGAAATGGGGGTACATTTAGCTCCTGATATCAGGGGGGACCCAGCCCCCGTTGTACACATCCCTACCTTGGATATCACTGCACTGTTATCAAGGTACGACCCTTGTAACAAATCATGGGGATGAGCTGAGCTTCTTTAAAATGGGGCACCCTGAAAAAAAAAAAGGCTTTTCTGCCAGGAGAGTACCCTGGGGGCTAACGTGATGCTCCATGATGGGGTATTATAGTTTATAAGGGACTCAAAAATGACTGATGGCAGCCCTGTGGCATGTGTTGGGGATTCAGGGTGGTGTGCAGGGTGGGTAGAGAGGGCCGCCAAGGGACCCAACGTGTATAAAAAGTATGCAGTAGGGGTTTATATACGCATAGTCTTTTGTATATCGACACATAGACTATAAAATCTTAATGTACTTAAGTTTGGAGAACTCTCAGTCGGGTTGAGGTATGTTTTATTCTTGGATAAGTATGACCTGAGGTGGAGTAGTAATGGTGTTTTTGTCTTTAGTGTTCATAGTGGGTTATAATTTAAGAAGTATTCTTTTTTGGGGGCTGTGAATGCTACTGAAACACTCCGATCTCTCAAGTTCCTCCTAGATTTGTCGTCCAGCCCACCGATCAAGATGGGATTTACGGGAAAGCTGTGATTCTGAACTGCTCGGCGGAGGGTTACCCCGTGCCCACGATAGTGTGGAAATATTCCAAAGGTAATTCTCTCTTATATTCTTATATTTGCTGTTTGTTCATTTGAAACATTTGTTACTGACCTCTAAAAACATTTTATGGTTCATAGTAACTCTACTGCGTATTTGGTATTGTGAACCTTGCCGTAAAGTTTGTTGCACCTGCGCCTTTGTATCCGTTTTCATGTTGGCAGCGACTACCGTGCCAATTAATCCGGTCCCTTAGGAAATGGAATAAAAAAAGCTACCTCTGTAAACACGTTCAATAATATTCTGAAAACAAGAAAATGAACACGCGGAATTCGTATAAACCGCCATCTTGCTGTGTGTTATTTTTATTAATACGTAAAATGTTACTTGATTTGCATTATAATCACACAACCTTAATAACTGCAACTTAAGCAGGACCAAGCGACTCTTCCTGGTCAAACAGCAAAGAAAGCGCAGGTCCTGCGTTTTGAGGACACTTTGACCCTAATTAGAAAGCAAGTACAATACACCATGTTCCAAATGTTCCGAAATATTTTCTACCTACGCTCGGGGGGGAGGGCCGTCTTTCTTCGATTAATGGAGAAACAAAATAATATTATAATGGCAAATATAATAAACTATACAAATAACAAAACCAAGAGTGGGGAGAGTTTTTAAAGGAAGTGTCTAGTCCACAAAATTGTATTTTTTTTTTAATGTATGTCGTTGGAACCCAGACATTCTACTGCATGCTGTGTCACCAAAGCTCCACTAGAGGGAAGCAGTGGGCACCTTGTAAATTTTTCATGATAAATGCAACTAAATTGGGTTTGCACATATGAATTGTACGCATACATAACTAAACCATATTAGCTGTACTATATTTGCACAGCTGTATGCATCAAAATAGCCACATTATGTTTTTAGTAGTAAAATGAATAATGCCTTTGGACAGAAATTTTGGGCATAAAAAAAACACACTGAATGACCACATCAGACATCTGAACGAAATGTGCCAATTTTGTCGGATTTTCGTTTGCATTTCATTTACTTTTTCAACCTCACTCTCACAGACACTCACGCTCTCTCTCCCTAACTTCTCCGCCAACCACTTCTGTGTCCCCATCTCTTGCGCAACTCCTCTTCGTCTCTTGCCTCTTCTTGCTCTTCTTTCTCCACCCGATGTTCCCCGCTATCAGCTCCTTTAACCACGGGAAATGCGGGAGAGGCTGTCCCTGCGGAAATACTGCGAGAGGCCAGAATAAAGCAGGTGGATCTGCGTTATTCTGACCTTCTGCAGAAGCTCCAACCTTTTGCGGACGTGCTCCCGGAGGCCTGGTCAATGGAGCAGATAGCAGGGAGAAGAGGACCAAAAAAGAAGACAAAAGAATGAGAGGGAATAGAAGAAGAAGCGGAGCTGCGGAAAAGGAGATGGCGACACTGAAGCGGATGGAGAGAAGGAAGGGAGACCTTGAGGGAGAGCGTGAGAACGTTAGTGTGCCAGAGAGTGTGAGTGAGGGTGAGCGACTACAA
The DNA here is from genome assembly GCF_027358695.1 of Spea bombifrons. Classification (NCBI taxonomy): domain Eukaryota; kingdom Metazoa; phylum Chordata; class Amphibia; order Anura; family Pelobatidae; genus Spea; species Spea bombifrons. The sequence goes on from NC_071088.1 coordinate 6,975,473, forward strand.
ACTGTGTTTCCGATTTGAAAAGCCCTCCAAATTGTATTTGAATTGAAAGAGCAGGACATGAAATTTGTTGTCCGAAAACAAATGGACCAAAATCTCTAAATAAATATATCTAGCTCGTCTTAGTATAATGTTTGAAACGTCATCCGCAGCCAAGATCCTACCAAGCTGACTCTCCTGAAATCAACCTGAACCGTAATTACTCCTAACTGTGCCTGACAAAGAAATAAAGAGCCTGGAAAGCATGAAAAATATGGAATTCTGGAATAATCAACCATATTGAATTTCGATGATCCCTCAAACTTGCTTTAGTTGTTGAATTTATTATTTTCACCATTTTTTGGCCGGCATGGAGTAATGGTCACATTGTCTTTCAGGTGCCGGAGTCCCCCAGTTCCAACCTATTGCTTTAAACGGTCGTATACAGCTTCTCGGTAACGGCTCGTTACTCATTAAGCATGTCCTGGAGGAAGATAGCGGATACTATCTCTGCAAGGTCAGCAATGATGTGGGAGCGGATGTCAGCAAGTCCATGTATCTCACGGTTAAAAGTAAGAGTTAAAATCCTTTACTTCTCTCCAGGCATTCATTCTTGTTGGAAAGGATCATGGGAATGTTGGCTACTTCCTTGCTTTTCTTTGGTTTTCTATATTTTTTAAAGAACGATTGTAATAACCTCGTTTTTTTTCCTTGCAGTCATTTATTTTGATCATTATAGGTTGCACTTTAATAATCTCTGAACTGTTGGAACTATATTGAAACAGAATCAATATGATCCATAGAAGTTGTGGTTTATGTTAACACCCTAAAATTCAAATCAAACGTGCATTTATGTATAAAACACAACTTATTTTACAACGAAATAACTCATAAATAAATGTGTTTATTACATAACAAATGTATGTATGCAAATTATGAGTGGGCTTTTACTATTAACTTTTGAAATCTAGACTCAAAGCTAACAGAGGATTGAAAGTTAACCCCTTCGTGATGAAGGACGTAATAGTACATCCTCAAATCCCGCCAGTTGGCACCAAAGGACGTACAATTATGTCCTGTTGCTTTAAGCAGTGCTAAATCACTACAGTCACCGGGGATCCCTTTACTGTCACGGACCGTTAATACCCTGATCGAGTGCTCTATCTGCACTTTACTACCAGAGGGAAGCCTTTCTAGTGATATCATCATGACATCACACGAGGTTCCCTGAAATTACCCAATATGGGGTCTCTATCTGTAGTGCGCTGCTTTCTTCTGGAGACCAGGGCAAAAAATTTAATAATAATATTTAAAAAAAAATAAAAAATGAAAAAAATACAAAAAAATTATCACCTGAACTACCCTGTATCCCTCCCCTAAAAAAATAAAATAAAAAAACCTATGAAATATACTGCACCTCACAAACAAAAATAGATAATATTGGCCTGTAGCATCCCCAAAGCATGTCAAACATATGTGGAGTATCGCTGTACTCAAGGAATGTTGCAGAAAAAAAAACATGACACCTATAACTGCGAAAATAAATGAAAATCCTAGGCATGTTGGGTATATCCAAACTCAGAGATATCGCGATCAACTTTGGGTTTTTATTTCTCATTTGCACCTGAAGGGGTTAAAAATATAATAACAGTAAAAAATATGGTTTTAAAAATAACCCTTGCACCACTGGAACTATTTATTGTATATTGAAGTGCTAGATACGTGCTTTAATATGTATTATTTACCTGTAAATAAATAAGCTCTAGAGCGTTCTAACGGGGAAAGTTGGTTAATGTCTTCTCTGTTGTCCTTTGGCCACAGCTTTGGCTGCTTCAGTAGCCGGCATTGGGGGTCTCTACTTGGACCCCCTCTGGAAATCTCATACAAGCCAGTGCTGGAGTTGCCTGGTGGTGAGTATACTCCACGTGCGCAGCCGAGGAACTCTGGATGGGAAACCATGCAAGCCCATAAGAGTGGATTCTGATAAAGAACGCGATACGGCAGCGAGAAGGCAGCTCCAGCGCACACTACTATAGAACATAACAGTAAAAGTAAAAAAAAACAATGAATGTAACATGCATGGACCTACTTTGCACACTTAGCGAGTCTATGTGCTTCTTCTGCACGCTGATAATCTCATGTAGACAATGTTGGCGGCAGTAGACTTGGGGGTCTGTGGATCCCCTCTGGATGAGATGGGATTACGTAATCCAGCTCCGAAAACCCCAACACATTTATACAAACAACACGAAATCGGAAAACTATCAAGGAGCCAACATCGACCTGCAAATCCAATACTTTTCATTAAACGCGCTACCAAACGCAAGTAACCATCACAATGCATATATTAATACTTTAATCGCTTAACTTTATTTTTGTGCTAATGATCCAGTTATTACGGTTTATTCCCTGCCCATTCCTGAAACCGTCTCTGCAGGAACATGATGCTTCTCGCACCGAGGCTTCTCTCCCGCACCGAGGCTTCTCTCTCTCTCGCACCGAGGCTTCTCTCTCTCTCGCACCGAGGCTTCTCTCTCGCACCGAGGCTTCTCTCTCGCACCGAGGCTTCTCTCTCGCACCGAGGCTTCTCTCTTTCGCACCGAGGCTTCTCTCTCTCGCACCGAGGCTTCTCTCTTGCACCGAGGCTTCTCTCTCTCGCACCGAGGCTTCTCTCTCGCACCTAGGCTTCTCTCTCGCACCGAGGCTTCTCTCTCGCACCGAGGCTTCTCTCTTTCGCACCGAGGCTTCTCTCTCGCACTGAGGCTTCTCTCTGGCACTGGCGGCTTCTCTCTCGCACTGGCGGCTTCTCTCTCACACTGAGGCTTCTCTCTCGCACTGAGGCTTCTCTCTCGCACTGGCGGCTTCTGTCTCGCACTGAGGCTTCTCTCTCGCACTGGCGGCCTCTCTCTCGCACTGAGGCTTCTCTCTCGCACTGAGGCTTCTCTCTTTCGCACCGAGGCTTCTCTCTCGCACCAAGGCTTCTCTCGCACTGAGGCTTCTCTCTGGCACTGGCGGCTTCTCTCTCTCGCACTGGCGGCTTCTCTCTCGCACTGAGGCTTCTCTCTCGCACTGGCGGCCTCTCTCTCGCACTGAGGCTTCTCTCTCGCACTGGCGGCTTCTCTCTCGCACTGGCGGCTTCTCTCTCGCACTGGCGGCTTCTCTCTCGCACTGGCGGCCTCTCTCTCGCACTGAGGCTTCTCTCTCTCGCACTGGCGGCTTCTCTCTCTCGCACTGGCGGCTTCTCTCTCTCGCACTGGCGGCTTCTCTCTCGCACTGGCGGCCTCTCTCTCGCACTGAGGCTTCTCTCTCGCACTGGCGGCTTCTCTCTCGCACTGGCGGCTTCTCTCTCGCACTGGCGGCTTCTCTCTCGCACTGGCGGCCTCTCTCTCGCACTGAGGCTTCTCTCTCGCACTGGCAGCTTCTCTCTCGCACTGGCGGCTTCTCTCTCTCGCACTGGCGGCTTCTCTCTCTCGCACTGGCGGCTTCTCTCTCTCGCACTGGCAGCTTCTCTCTCTCGCACTAGCAGCTTCTCTCTCTCGCACTGAGGCTTCTCTCTCGCACTGAGGCTTCTCTCTCTCTCACACTGGCGGCTTCTCTCTCTCACACTAGCAGCTTCTCTCTCGCGCACTGAGGCTTCTCTCTCTCACACTAGCGGCTTCTCTCTCGCGCACTGAGGCTTCTCTCGCGCACTGAGGCTTCTCTCGCGCACTGAGGCTTCTCTCTCTCACACTAGCGGCTTCTCTCTCACGCACTGAGGCTTCTCTCGCCCACTGAGGCTTCTCTCGCGCACTGAGGTTTCTCTCTCGCACTGAGGTTTCTCTCTCTCGCACTGAGGCTTCTCTCTCACACTGGCAGCTTCTCTCTCGCACTGCGGCTTCTCTCTCGCACTGAGGCTTCTCTCTCGCACTGGCGGCTTCTCTCTCGCACTGGCGGCTTCTCTCTCTCGCACTGGCAGTTTCTCTCTCGCACTGAGGCTTCTCTCTCGCACTGGCAGCTGAAAGCCTGCAGCACTCTACTAGAGAATCTCCCTCTGGTAGCCTCTAATTGATCCTGAATACAGCAAACCGTGCTCCACAAGGTCACCCGATATATCATGAAAACAAACTGCATGAGGGTTTCTAGCAGACTGAAAAATCCCCCTGTCTCACCAAAAAGGTGTCTTTAAAATGTTTGCAGATAGTGTGCAGAGTCTAAATGGAGTCCAGCAAATTCATTCATTTCTCACAATGCTTTCAGAAAGAAAATCATCGATGAGGCTATTGTTATATTATTATAACCAGAGCGGGGTAAGGGGAGACACCACAGGAGAGCCTAAAATATTGCACCCCAAAAGTGAGGAGTTAGTGAGCTGGAGGGCAAATGTGGATTTTGGTTTTCCCCATATTTACTTGTAGATGCATTGGATGTCTATATTATCCTTGGTGGTCTGGTGGTAAGACAAGGGAATATGGACCTCTGTAACTCCAGATGCCTTCTTCTGTTTAATACCATGCTGTACACACGGGGGACGATTAAAAACATGAGATAATCTGGCCTGATAGAGGCTTTTGTACCTGCCAGTTCCACCTTTAGACTTACAAGGAAACATCTTTTGGGGCACGTCAATATCTGGGGTGCATTGGCTCCACCACCTGCAACCTCAAATGTTACCCCAGTGGACAAAAAACATACTTACCACGTGACAACGTCTCCAAGAATTAACAAATGGAGAATCAATAACCTACAAATGTACAGAAAACAAGAAGAGGGACCACCAAGAGGATCCATTCAAGGTATTTGTAATGACATATGGTAGATCTACTATCAAATAAACAACGTCTACAATTCCAAGGGTGCTCAACCGACAGAAAATGAAGGTCTTGGGCTGGCTGACTTCCTGGGACTGGCCCGTTGAGTGCTTCCATCCCCTGCTCCTAGTAGGAGTCGCGGGGCGCTATGTGGAGGCTGAGCTACTACTCAAAGGGGCGGAGCTAGTCATAAAGAAGGTGGGGCCTGGTAAACATCGCCCGCCCACGCAGACATTTAACCCAGACGTCCAGTCACCGTTGGGGTAAATTTGGACGCTCCACTCTATGGTTAACGTGGGTTCTTTGAGATTTTGTGATAATTACTCAATTTCCCTTTTTTTTTTTCTCTACAACCAGCACAGTGCCAGGATTAAAAGAACCTATTTGTACATTTCAGATTGTAAACCTCCTTTCGATTTTATCCTTTGCTGGATAATAAGCGGTAGAAAATGAAATTCCTGTCCTTCCGCGGATATGAAGGAGAAAGTCTTCATTTCCCTGTTCCACATACTTTTCTTCTAATTAATCAGCAGATGTTTTCCTGCGTGAATACAGAGCAGCTCGGCCTGGAACCCAAGCAAGGTCACCCATCTTTCATATTAAATATTTAACGAGGTTTAGCTAAACTGACTGCACTCACTGGCGAATAACACAACAAAGAGACGCTTTGAAGTGGGAAGGCTGAGAAATACCATATTTTTCATTTTATTTTTTCGTGGAAGAACCAAGATTTTGATATTCGAAGATGTTACTTGTGGATTCTGGGTTATGTGAAGCCAACTTGCTTTAATCTTTTTTTTTAATCTGTATATTGTCAATGTTAATGTTATTTTTATTGCCCCTTTATCGTAATAGTGCTACAGAAAACATACAAAACAATCTTTTTTAATGAAATCAGGAAAATCAGAAATAACTTTCATGGGGCAAGACGGGCAGATGTACTACAAGGTGAGGGGCACACTTCAGCCGCTCATCAGCAATGCCCCTATTCCGGCCTAGGCCAACTAGTCCTAGGGCGGTTGGTCCAGGGGGAGGCCCCCCAGTGGGATTGGGGATAATCCAGATTGATGGATCCACCATGGATCAACCATATTTCCTCTCACTGCCACTCTGAATTTAGTGAATAAACCCATTTCAATGCCTGGGGGCCAGCAACACATTGCCTTGGCATGCAGAGGGTTAAATCGGCACCCACAGAAATCTTGTGCAGTAAATTGGGGCTGCGAACCGCATCCCCGCTTTCTTGGTTTTCCCTTTCTGAGAATGATAGGAGTTGGAGTCTAAAGATTCTAAAGCGTTCCAGCTTGTCCTCTTTGGTCTTCATTTGCTCATCACCTGGAAAAGGCTTTTACCCTCAAAACTCTAAGCCCGGGACGTTAAGATTACTTTGTATCGCGATCCTTCTCTGCGATCATAGACCAGACTTTGTCTTCTTACCATTTTTTGATCGTTTCAAAGAAAATATCAGAAAGAAAAATCTAAGAGAAATTGATGTGAACGGTTTATCCTTCCGCTTTTTTACACTTTGTATCAAAAGCGGAGGGAAAATTCCAGCCGTTGCCATGGTGACTAAGCAACATTTACTTAGTGTCATAATTGCTCTGATATTATTTTTGGTGACAAAGCAATGTCTTCGTTGAAAAGGCAATTTTTTTTATTATTATTTGGATTACTTTGTGATCTGACAACCATTTTCTGATTCCGTACCAATCCGGTCCGCCCTTCATCCCATAAACTGGGGAGAATCGGGATGAAATCCAGTTTTCCAAAGGCTTTGATTAAAAAGGACCTGTTTGCTGAATTGAGATCGTTAAGAGGATACATTCATTTACGATAAGTTGATGAATAATGTAACTGACCATGGCCTGGGCCCATTGGGTATACTGTCCTCCAATCAGCTCCAGCGCTGGCTCAGTGAGGGTCCCTGGGGAGAACCCCTGTGTGCCTGATTGGCTGCTTCAAGCAGCCAACCAGCAGCGTCAAAACAGGACCACGGAGCGTGTGTCGGACTCCAGTTCTGGAGCTGCAGCTTCTCCTAGAGCTATATGATTTTATTATAATGAAGATCCGTCCTTGGTGCGGCTGCACGGGGCTCTTTTTAGGGCTGGGGCTGTAATTCCGCACATACGTGTTCCTGGCTTCGCTGAGCGGCGGTTGGTGCTCATTCTCTGCCTGCGATTTTATGGCTGTAAGCGTCTGTTTCCAGCCCCACGTCTCCATTGTCTACGTTGAGCCATAATCCGGTTGCTATTTATAACTCGAGCCTCCGATGGGGTAATTGCTTAACAACAGAAGCCACTTAGCAAATAGCGAAAATAATCATTTTAAAATTGTACGCGTGTTCAGTTTTCAGAGCGAACAGCAGAAAACAAGAACATTGTAATAGAAGAACTGACGAGATTATGTATATTTTCTCCCCTTTGGGTTTTGGGAAGGTTTGCTATACCAGAAGGTGGGATATACACTTAAATCAAGGATTTACACTTAAAGGGGAGACTCCAGTGTCCTAAACAAACAATGCATAGAAAAGTCATTTTTAGTAAAATTCCTTCACATTAAACGTACAATTCGTGGCAGGGAGTACAGAGGAACCCCAATAGCAAGTCGGTCACGCCTAAAAATAATCCAGGGACTGTCCTAAACAAAAGAAAAAAATTAACAAAATAAAGCCCGACGCACGTATTTTAATAGATTCCGATAAAAGTTATGTTTTTATATATACAGGATTCTAGATATATTGTTTGTAAAGTTATAGACAATTAAAGGGACGTGCCACCCTTCATATACTCTTTAATACTCATTAACCACTAAGTGGCCCCTTTAAATTTCCCTTTGGGTCACCATCGCAAACCCCCCATCATATGCATTTGCCTCTTTCCCTGCCCCCCCAGCTTCAGTGGGCGCAAGAGTCGCAGGTGGTTTCAGGTGGTACTTCCCTGTTGCTGATTGGCTGCTTCCACAGAGGGGGTGGTGCACTACAGCTCTGGAACTGCAGCTTCCTCCAAAGGCAGTTATTTTTTTATCTCTTTACAGGTTGCAGAATGGAAATTAAAGTACTTTAATATCAAGTGCCTTATTTATCATTTTTGTCGGGAACATTCAATTGTCATGTGACATAAAGGCAGAGACTGATAGGTTAAAGCCTCTGCAAAGTTTTTGTGTTTTAATGTGAAGGAAAGAATAAAAAGGCAGTTATTTGGCTTAATAAATTCGATTAAAGAGAAACATCTTTAAGACTCTAAAGCTCTTGAGAATAAGTCGAGAATATTCGTTGGAATATCCTATAAAAAAATGATTTTGGAATATTTTTGCATTCCACATCTCAAAAACCCCAGTTCATAATAAATAAAATACATAAATTTTAGATGAAATTAATAATTAAAATGCAAAATAGATCAGCCAGTCACATTTCAAAGCAAATAGGATATAAACCCCAAACGCTCGTCAACTTTTCCCCGACACGAAGATGTGTCTTTTAATGCTTTACATCAAACGAAGCTCCTTATAATCAAAATAACTTTATCTGAGTGCGGTAACCCAAAACTCAAGGCATACATTATATATTTATATATACATTATATATATATATATATATATATATATATACACATATATACACATATATATATAATGCCATTTTATAACCAGTCAGCATTTCAGTTTGGGCTCTCTCCACCTAATGTATCGGTTTTTGGTAGTCTGTCAATTGTCATCTTGTCAAACCCCTTGAATATATGGATTGTATTAAAAGCTGCGTAAATTGTTGGCGCTATATAAATAAAAGATAATAATAATAATAATAAAAAAGTTCTTACACATATAAAGTATTCAGTGTATTTGCAAACAAAATATCGGCGTTCCTTATTTGAGCAGTTATTAAGACTTTTTGTTCTTAAGACCCTCCATCACATACAAGTAAAAGGGAAACAATAAAAAAGAATTACTGTATGAAATATGTAAATAATATCTAGGTAAATGTCTTGATACGTAATGTCTTCATATTCATAGATTCTAAGTCTTAATGTGGGTTAAACTACTTATTTATTTATTATAAAGATTTTATTGAGGTTTTGGTCGAGCACAAAAGGAGCGTACATATGTAACCAAGTATATGTATGGGGTAATCCAAGAAGCAAAGAAGCAAAGAAAAAGTAAGCTCTCATGGTTCCAACTGTTCCAACTGTTACTGTTCCAACTGTTACTCAAAATTCAAACATTACATAATAACGCAAGAAGCTGTATTAGGAAGATAAGAGAACGTCAGAAAAGAATGAGAGAGAAAAGAAGAATGGAAGAAGAGAGAGAGAGAGGTAGGGCCGATAGTCTGACCCGTCGCCCGGTATCAGGTGGAACGAAAGTAGAGATCCCGACTGAGGATATCCATGGATCCATGGATCCCGTATAAGGATATGCCAGATTTTGGCATTGACGTGTTGTATGGTCAGAGTATCGCTTTAGGTTATAACATTTTTAACACTGTTGTTCGCTTCCCCTCTCCCCTTATTGTAATAGCGCTACGGAATCTCCTGGCGCTCTGTTAGTATGTTCTGTAATACATTGTAACAGCATGTGCGATCGAAAACCCGATGTGCTCCATTTTGGTAGCTGGAAGAGGACACTTTTTTTGGCAGATTCCCTTTCCTGAGACATGTAATACCAGCTACCTGTCCAACAGGTGCTCTAGACAGCAGGTGCAACAAAAGTGTTGTCCTTGGGTCAGGGGAAAATCGCATCATATTCAGAATGGCTATAAAGGCACCGTGGCACATAAAAATGTGCTTGATTTTCAATAAAATTGGGACTGGCCATCTCCCAGCTGACATTCAGCTTTTGCTTGGAGACTACATGCTACCCAGCCTTGCTATAAGCAATTAAACAAGATCCATATCTTCTGTGCTGCGCAAGCATCTGGATTTTAGCCAAGTCCAGTCTACAGGAATCCGGAATAGATGTATACACTGTATATATACAGGGGCAAGAAAAAGAAAGTGAATTTCTGGTATTCATGTATAAATGTGTCTTAAAATATGATATGATCTTCATCCAAGTTACAATAATGAATAAACACAATCTGTTTTAACTAATAAAACCTGAATTATTATTGTTTATGTACATAATGAATACATCATTTAAACCTTCACATAGTGGGTTGGGAAAAGTATGTGAACCCCTTAGGCTAATCACTTCAACAAAAGCTACTTGGAGTCAGGAGTCAGCAAACCTGGAGTCCAACCAATGAAACGGGATTGAACAGGCATCGTTCGTGACAGGACACCATGGAGGAAGCTGCTGCTCTCCAAAAAACCATCGCTGTTTGCCTGACGTTTGCCAAAGAGGACATTGACACTCCACGGGGCTACTGGGAAAATGTTTTGTGGACTGATGAATCCAGGGTTGAACTGTTTGAGAAGAACACGGAGCACTATGTAAAAAGAACACCACTTACTCATATGAAAGCATCATCCCATTGGTGCCTGGACAGCATGCCACCAGGGCCTGGACAGCATGCCATCATCAATGGGACATTGGATTCCCAAGTTTATCGAGGTATCGTACAGGATAATGTCAGGTTTGTAAAAGTTGTGTGATGCAGCAGGACAATGACCCAAAACATCAAAGTTTCAAAACAGAAAATCCGCTTTTTGGAGTGGCCCAGTTAGAGCCCAGACCTTAACCCATTAGAGATGCTGTGGAATGACCTCAAGAGAGCCGTTCCCACCAGACACCTTAAGAACATGGCTGAGCTTAAGCAGTTCCGTAAGGAAGAATGGTCTAAACTTCCTTCTGAACGTTGTGCAGGTCGGATCTGCGGCTACCGGAAGGGCTTGTTTGAGGTTATTGAGGTTTGCCCATTTAATAAATCCAAAGGGTTCACTTACTCTTTTCCACCAGCGCTGTGAATGTGTAATGGGTGCGTTCAATAGACATGAAAGAATATTATTGTTTGTGTGCTAGTAGGTTAAGCAGGTTTCGTTTACTTCTTCTGGTGCTCCCCACGTACCTATATTGCCGCTAGTAGCCTGCCGCTGTATGTATTCAGCTGGTGGTCGCATGTATGTAATCTTATCAGCCACTGGCCTTAAAGTGCCAGGGTGTTTTTTAATCCCCACTCCAACCCTGTCCTAGATGTTTTATTTTTTTTTATTTTTTGGGGAATAATGGTATCCCAGGGTTCGACATCCCAAAAAGGCACAATGATTCCACGTTGACATGCATTTCACGTCCTAAACTCAACCTGAAAAGGTTATGCCACCAACCATTAGCATTTCTTAACGGCAGTTTTATTAATAATCTTGAAAATGTATGCCCGTGAGAAAGCAGAGACAGGTCTCGCATCTCTGTGAGGTTTCTCTGACCACTCAAGGTTAAGCAGCTGGAATTCTCTCAACCCAATCGAGACAGCTGGCAGCTATTGCTATGACAGAGATATTTTGGATGAGCCAACTGATTCTAGTTAATCGAGATGCATTTTGAGTATTCTGTGTATGGTTTTGTGTCCTTCTTTCTTATTTATGGCATTGAGGACCTCCATAAAGTTGTCTCCGTTCTAACTTGTCTTCTGTCTGTAGTTCCAGCGATGATCACGTCCTACCCGAACACCACGTTGGCCACGCAAGGTCAGAAGAAAGAAATGAGCTGCACGGCCCATGGAGAGAAGCCCATCATAGTCCGCTGGGAGAAGGAGGATCGAATGATTAATGTTCCCGAAATGTCCCGCTACTTAGTTTCCACCAAAGATGTGGGGGAGGAGGTGGTCTCAACCTTGCAGGTACCATAAATGACTGATGTCGTAGCTGAGCGAAGTCTACATGGCATATATTTTATTTCTGTATCCTTGTTACATTTGAACAAGGATACATTGTTACATTTTAACAAGGATACATTAGAGTAAGGACTTTACTACCTGCTCTGGGATATTCTGCACTTATCTGACAAACTGGTCCTAGAGGTTGCGAAGTATACTCGTGATATTCTCTAGTGTCAATGGGGTAAAATACCGGTTTACATAAATTCTCGAAATTAGGATATTTTTCCAGCTATTTTTTGTTGTTTTCAGATTTTGCCCACTGTTCGTGAAGATTCCGGATTTTTTTCATGCCACGCAATAAATTCATTTGGAGAGGATCGAGGGATCATTCAGCTAACAGTCCAAGGTTAGTCAATTTTGTTCTCGCCGAGCAGCAGAAGCAGACGGACTCCTGGTTTCCTCTCCTCGAATTACCGGAGTTATACGGTCAGCACAGTTTGACCTCATAATTCTTCCCCCCCTTTGCAAAACATGATGTATGTTTGGTTTACTCCGTTTTGGAAGCCTGTAGGACACTTTTATACGCTATTCACGATTAGTGGTACTTATTATGGCAGAAAACTCCCAAGGACAAGGTTTGGAGGGACAGGAGGTTCCAAATAAGATGTCCGTTCTTATCAAAGGTCCGTTTAACGTAGGGCAAAAGAGACAACTGCCCCCCTTTTGAGGCTTACCATAGTTACCTACAACAGCTGTCCCACGGACCTCCCTGTTGTCTTTCCTCTCAACCACCAAATAGATTGTAAGCTAGGACTGTATTCTCAATCTATACCCGTATGTTTAAGTTGTGTCATTTAAAATATGAAATAGGGTGAATGTTGGAGTGGGGTGATGACAGCAGATCCAAATGGGGTTAGGTGGAACACGCTAGCTGGCCTAGGGCTCTTCACCATTAACAAAAGGACTATAAAGGAATAATTACACTATTAAAACTAGTTTCCAAAAAAGATCAAAAGCTCAGACAAGTGATTACAGACCTGTGAGCCTGACACCACTTTTTGAATGCTTATTAAGAGATAATAATCTGGAATACTTTTTGATCAATACAATCTCTTGGAGCAGTCAACAAGGTTCTAAACATTTGATAAAGTTCCAGCAAAAGATTTACTGTGCATGTTTAAAGCGATAGACTTGGGGAACGTTACTTGTACTTGGACTGAAAACTGGCTGAAAGATAGAGATCAGAGCATTGTTGTTAACGGTAGATTCTTCAGCCGGAGCAGTAAGTGGGGGTCTGGGTTCAGTCTTGGGCCCCCTGTTACTTAATGTCTTTATTAATGACCCGGCAGCGGGTATAGAAAGACACAAAGATAGGTAACCATGTAGAAAACCGGCAGATGGAACAGTTAGTGAACGTTTTAGACTTTTACCTAAAAGACAAACCCAGTAAAGGTTGTGTTCTTTCCAGCCTAACAATGAGGTACTGTGAAGTGCGCCAACCGAGAATTGTTTTCTCAAGCTGATCATTTATATATATGCGGACTATTGAGATGGCATTGAGATATCATTTTGTGGCACTCACTTTGATTATGTATACTAGTTTATGTATCTTTTTTTCCCCCCCAGAGCCGCCAGATCCTCCTGAAATAGAGATCCGCGAAGTCAGAGCTCGGAGCATCGCCCTGAGGTGGACGATGGGATTCGACGGCAACAGTCCAATCACGGGCTACGATATTGAATGCAAAAACAAAACAGGTACCAATTGTATTTAAAAGGCAAACATTGGTCTATTTAATAACCATAAAACATATATATATATATCATATAATACGCTCACAGTACATCAAAGCTATCAGAACTGAGCTTGTATTGTACTCAGTGATAGATAGTATTACTTTGGCCCTCTTGGAAATGTGGCTCCGGTGGTGGGTAGTGACTGCTCACCTTAACGGCGGGGTGTAGGGGGGATTTATGGGGTTAATGCTTGGCCTTCCAAGCAGAGAACTGACTAAGCAGCAGAGGTACTCGGATAGCCGCAAGGGACAGGCCGGTGTCAACGAAAGAACACAAGGTAAGCAGATATATTCCTGCAGTCAGCATCTAACCACGTCGGCGTGCTGCGGAAGAGCCATGCCTCACGATGAGGGAACATGCGAGTATTTAAGATGAGGACTTTAGGGGCTGTAAAGTATGTAAGCTGTGCGGTTAACACCGCGCGAAACCACAAACTCTTAAAAGAGCCCGATAAATAGCGCTCGGCTCCGTAGGATCACTCGCCCCATGTAGCCACGCAGCGTTTCTTACTGGTTTTCAATCAATATAAACCAGTGAGTAGGCTATAGGGTTCCCAGGGGAGATCCATTAACAAAGGTCGGATAGTGGTCGCAGATATAACCCTAATCCTTACAAAGAAATGATATCATAAAGAAACAAAATAACAAAGCAGTGTTTCGCTGGGGCGAGACCAGAATCTCGAATCTTGGTTTTTATCTGCAGAATCCTAGGTAATTGTCAATATAATATTATTATAATTCTCCTAGATTCATGGGATTCAGTCCAGAGAACCAAAGATGTCTCCCCTCAACTTAACCAGGCGACCATCATCGATCTCCACCCATCTTCAACTTATAACATCCGGATGTACGCAAAAAATCGCATCGGCAAAAGTGACGCCAGCAATGAGCTTACCATCACAACCGAGGAAGCAGGTACAGGCGCGGATGGCGATATTCCACTAATTGCACTCTGTAATGTGCTAGGAGAATACACCTTCTATAGACCATGTCTATAGAAAATCAGTGTCCGCTTTTGTGTCACATGACAATAAAGTGTGCCCAGCGGAAATATTTCTGAGAAGGGTTACAGATATTTAGCAATACCAGGAATGATGTTTCCAACACTGCAATTAGCTACAGAAGTGTTATAGCTAACAGAGTGAGTGGAACAGCACCTTTAAGACGGTGTTAAAAACTTGACAGTACTCTTGGATGAGAATTATAATTCATGTTTCTTTGATTTCTGGGGTATTTTAATGGGGCAGTATTATAGTAATATAGGGATTAGCGTTAAAATCATCAGAAACATTGGTTGCTATGGTGATAAAAGCAAACGTTGACACGCACTGCTGTATATAAAAGTTACCTTGGCTGGTTATTTATGAACAATTTTGAATGAAATACACTACTGTGGATACTAGGGTGAGTGTAAGCTCATCAGAACACCACTTATGTGCTGGTTGCCCATTGTACAGCGCTGCAGAATATGATGGTGCTATATATATATAAATAATCCGTACTTCTTAAAAAGTCACCAAAAAGGTTTGATTTGCGATGGGAAAATAAGAAAGTAAAATCTTGCTACCAAGAGGCCCATAATGAGTAAAGGTTCGTTAAGAAGCCACCTTTAGATCTCAGGCGTTATTTCCTGGGTGCTGTTTATCGTATTGGGGTAATGCCAGCGAAGATCTTCTTAAATCTATTACCCTGGCTATTATAATATGGGTGACTGGTGGTCAGCAGTCAGCGTGCGTCTTTTATTAACCATTTCATTTACTAGCAATTGCCACACATTTAATTTCTCTCCGTTAAGCTGCAGGCGTGTATTTATTCATAGAAGGCTTCGTCTTAAACAATAACCATTATTGCTCTATCGTTCCATTTCACACCGGTGCCCCCTAGTGGATACAGTGGGAAGCGCATAGATTATTACCGGTATTTAGATTTGTGTCATTCATATTACAAACTCGCTGTGTGTCACTATATCTTCACCAGGTATAAACCCAACGTCAGTATAGCAGCTGACATTAAACTAAATAACCAAAAGTATCGGCTAACTTTCTACACAGTACTGGTTATTTTTCTTCAATTACTTGCACTGCTTTAATATCGCTGAAAAACTCACAAGAATTGTTGAAGCCCCCGGATACCACCCTTATAGCGCCTACTGTGACATTATATGCCTAGAAAACAATGAGACTGTTTGCAGGGGCGCACATACCCAAAGGGGTGGAACATTCTAGTAAGAAGGACCCCTGTAGAAGTATCTGATCAAACCGAGCTGCACATTCACCCCAGACTTCTCTAGGCCTGTAGATGGCTGGCACCTTCCCATCTTAAAATAAAGACGTTGCATGGCAGGCAGTGGCAGATCTGGGTTTAAGGAGGGTGACGCATGATCAAAATTGTTTGGCGCTTGGGGAAATGGGAAATAAATATACTGCCGCCTGACAGCTGGGCTGAGCATCAGACCCAACAGAGCATTATGCCTGCAACACCATCTAAATGGGTTAGTAATTAAAAGCCAATTCATTGGTATTCAAAAAAATAAATAGGTACAGAAAAGTTAATTATACGTGTATCATGCACAGCTCTTGGCTTGCATGTCAGTGCTGTTTCCCTGTATATTTTCCATAATTACATTTGCTTTTACTGCCTCTCATATACCCCATTGTACAGCACTGCAGAATATGATGGAGCTATATAAAGTATAATTATATATATATATATATAATTAAATTATAATACAAACTATAATCATCTATAGGTTTCCATATTTGGGGTATTATGTCAATAGCTGCAATAAGGAGGTAATCGAGGGACATCTAGTGGCCACCGGTTGCATTGCATGTTCTTTAAAGTCCTACAGAAATGTGTAGATTTTTTTCCTCTTTGTAATGATTTCATGTTTGATTACTATGAATAATGTACTTCGACAGCAGGGAGGCTAGGAAATTTAAGGCAGGTGTAGGTAGGGGGGGTTACCTGTCAGTTGGTTGGCTTTCCTGAAGAAGTTGGCATTAAAAGTAAAGACCTCCCAACATTTTTCTTATTTCTAGTATCAGATTTAAAAGGGTTTTTTTTAAAAAAATATATATATTATATCATCATGGCGATCTTTAGTTAGAGAGGTCTCAATCCACATTGAAGAGCATCAGGTAGAGAGTTGGAAAGCCAGATATGTACAAGCAGTTTAGGAACGTGGAGGTGAGAAGTAGAGAGCTGGCACTGCAGTCTTACATAGTTACATAGTTATATAGGCTGAAAAAAAGACATGCGTCCATCAAGTTCAGCCTTTCCTATATCTGTTAATTTGTTGCTGTTGATCCAAAAGAAGGCAAAAAACCCCGGTTTCGCTCTTTCCAATTATGCACTAACCAGGGAAAAAAATTCCTTCTTGACCCCAAAACGGCAGTCAGATTCCTCCTTGGATCAATAAGCTGTTTCCCCATAATTAAAGATTATATCCCCGAATATTATGTTTTTCCAGGTATCCATCCAGTTGCAGTTTAAACGTCTGTACAGACTCTGATAAAACTACCTCTGCAGGCAGAGAATTCCACATCCTTACTGCCCTTACTGTAAAAAACCCCTTTCCTCATAAATCGGCAATAGGGAGTTAATGTCGCTCTCTCCTTTCTTCTTAGCTCCTGATGGACCACCCCAAGAAGTTCAACTCGATCCTGTTTCTTCTCAAAGCATCAGGGTAACCTGGAAGGTACAGGATACTGATATTTTTTGCATTAGATTTTTCCTTTTAAAAAAAAAATATACAGAAAAAATATACACAACCTAAAACAGCATAAAAGGCATACACATTCAGATTCCTGGGCTGCTGATAGAATAATAATGCCCGATAAATACAAAGCAATAATTCAGTGCATACCCACGAATACCATAAAAAACTAAGGCATAAATATATATAAAAGAAGAATATTTTGGTTGGGGGAATTTGCTTTTTTATCTTCTATAAATTAGTATGGAACCCACTTATATTGAGCAAATTTTCTCTTATACTTTTTGGCGGATCTGCTGACTATTTTCATTATTTATTTTTAGGTGTAAAGTTTAAATCATCACAAATCATATAAGTATGTGCGGGTGGGTGGTTGGGGGGGATATTTATCCTGTAAATGAATGGATAAGAATGGTCTCCCCTAAAGCACCGCTTTTTGCATGACTTTGCTTACAGTTTTCTTTTTTCTGCTCAGGCCCCCAAAAAACATCTTCAGAACGGCATAATCCGAGGTTACCAGATTGGATTCCGAGAATATAGCACAGGTGGCAATTACCAATTCAATATCATCACCGTTGACACCACAGGGGATAGTGAGATTTACACTCTTGATAACCTTAAAAAATTCACACAGTATGGAGTGGTGGTGCAGGCTTGTAACCGGGCAGGGACAGGGCCATCTTCTCAGGAAATCATCACCACCACACTAGAGGACGGTAAGTTGTCGTTTTTCCAGACTCGCGTCTCGCATTGTACACGCACACTATCGCTGGTGAACTTGTTATGTTTTCTTTGTTTCTTAACGATCTGATCATGAAATTTTATCCCGGAGGAACAGATTTTCACAAAATACCATGGCTGAATATCTTTAGCCTTTGCCATTAAAGGTATGCGTCAGCCGGAAGAGTGATCAAAGGGTCTTGGAAGGACTACAGAATGACTCCTGTGTCTGTTGCCCTTACCATAGATTAATTTTGACTTTTAGGTCAGGAATGGACTGGGAAGAAAATACCCGGTCTGTCCCTTTAAGGCCAGCAGCCACATTCACCCGCTGGATACGCATCTATTTGTATCACTGACACCTTTATAGTAAGTAGACGGGTATCCTGAGGGCACCTGTCTCCAGCTCCTGGGTCTCTGCGCTATCACAAGCCAGTCACCCGGGACAGTTTAAGGTATCCGGTAAGGAAGCCAAACCTAAAAGAAGGTCAGGACTAGGTAGTGTGGCAGGTCCAGGTGGAGTACCAGGCCAAGCAGGTCAGCCTGCGACATTACCACACAGAACAGATAACTTAAACGGGCACTATTACTTAAGGACTGGTAAAAGGGCTAGAATAGCAGGTACAAGAATGAGGGCTAATAGTCACACCAAATGGCTATGAGATGTTTAGCTGCCACCATCCAAGGTGCCTCAATACAGACATCTAATTAGACAGCAGGAAGACAAACACAGAGCAACATGGAGCAGTCCAAGTGAAACTGAACAAACAGAGCAGCTAGGCAGGTTAAATATTTGGGGGCAGGTTAAATACTGGGGGGCAGGCACTAGAGGGGAACGCAGAACACCAGAACAAGACCAAAGCAAACAAAAACAGAACACTAGAACAGGGCTGAAGCAAACCAATACAAAACACCAGAACAAGACCAACGCAAACGATCACAGAACACCAAAACAAGACAAACGCAAACGATCACAGAACACCAAAATAAGGCTAAAGCAGACGAGCACAGGGAACTGGGTAAAAAGCACTGGGCTATACTGGGAGCTGGAGTCGGGTTCTTTATCGCAATGTCATCTGATAAAATTCAGAAATGCAGCCTACATGCAGCTATATTGTTCTTTCTCCATCTTGACCGAAGCAGAAAGTTAACAGCATGCCGAACACTCCAATGTTGGAATGGAATTACATTATGTTATAATAAATTACATTATAATTTAGCTCCACTTAAATGAAGTATATAATATATATGTTACCGGAAGTAGTGACTCAGATACGTTTCCATTTCAGTTCCCAGTCGACCACCTGAGAACGTCCAGGCAATCGCGACTTCCCCAGAGACCATATCCATATCTTGGTCTACACCTTCCAAAGAAGCCCTCAACGGCATCCTTCAGGGCTTCAGAGTTATTTTCTGGGCAAATCTTTTGGATGGAGGTACGTGAAATATTTACAAACAAACCAGCAGACGGCTGTAAGTTTTACGGGGCCATCATGATGCTGGTTAGCTGTAATAACCTAAGTTGATTTTTATTTGAAAACTCTGGACATCCTAATCAGCAATTGCCCCCCAGGCCGCCCGAAATATAATCTAAACGGCCGCTGGGTGCTGATGCCGCCGGCCAGCCGGCGCTACTTTAATACTTTTAAAAAAAATGTAATATGGCAAGCCGGATCGGCTATTAAATGGAAAAAAAAAATAGTATTACAGCAGCGCCGGCCGGCGGCATCAGCACCCAGCGGCCGTATGCGATGGCCACCTAGTGATGGGAGCAGCGTGAGGGGTGAAAGCTCCGCCCCCTCACACTCACCTTTCACCCCTCACGCTGCTCCCATCACTATGCGGCCATCAGATTGTTGGAAATCGAATCTAAACGGCCACTGGGTGCTGATGCTGCCGGCCGGCGCTATTTTAATACTTTATTTATTTATTTTTAATATGGCAAGCCGATCCGGCGTATTAAATAAATTAAAAAAAAGGATTAAAGTAGCTCCGGCCGGTGGCATCAGCACCCAGCGGCCGTTTAGATAAGTTTTCCAGCAGTCTGAAAGGTGAGGGGTGAAAGGTGAGTGCGAGGGGGCGGAGCCACTTCACGTGACTTGCCCCCCAGGCCT
The DNA here is from genome assembly GCF_027358695.1 of Spea bombifrons. Lineage (NCBI taxonomy): Eukaryota > Metazoa > Chordata > Amphibia > Anura > Pelobatidae > Spea > Spea bombifrons. The sequence goes on from NC_071088.1 coordinate 6,995,329, forward strand.
TAGGCTGCCAGCCATCCCCTGAGTATCGCCTATAAGTCGGTCTGAACGTATAATGTGTTTGGATGGATTCAGTAATCTGCTCCTGTGGCTTCATGGATCAGATCCCCCCTGTCTTTAACCCAGGGCTCGACAAATCCCAGGCGCCAGGTCGCCATGGCGACTGATAATTTTTTCCTGGCGCCTAGGTGTTTGTGAGCCAAACCTATAATTGGGTTTAGGATCCAGATTCCCCGCGGCGTTGCAGGGGACTTGGATCCTCCTTTCCGGCAGCAGCGGGGGTCTGTGCAATGCAGACAACCCCGCAGCTGCAGGCGGCTCCGCCCACCCTCCTCACTGAACGGAGCTGGCACCTCCCACGAAGGTCACTGAGTCGCGCTGGCCATCTGACTCAATTCTATTTCGGATCAACGGGGACGGCTTATTAAAATGCTGCCCCTGTCGATTCGAAATAGAAGTGAGTCAGCCGGCGCCACTCAATAACTTTCGCGGGCGGCACCAGCGCTGCTCAGTGACCTTTGTGGGCGGTGCCAGCCCTGTTCAGTGAGGAGGGTGGAGCCGCCGGCAGCAGCAGCGGGAATCCAACAGAGTGCACATCGGGGTCAGGTAAGTGGAAGTAACTGGGGGCATGCTTGGCAGTGGGAGGCTGGGACAAAGATGGCTATGGGAGACTGGGGGCAAAGGCAAACTCTGTCCCCAATTTCCTATAGGCATCTTTGTCACTAACCATGGGACTATAGGAAGCTATTTAGTGACAAAGATGCCTATAGGAAATTGGGGACAGAATTTGCCTTTGCCCCCAGTCTCCCATAGGCATCTGTCACTAAACATGAGATTATGGGAAGCTAAGGCAAATTCTGTCCCCAGTTTCCCATAGGCATCTTTGTCACTAAACATGGGACTATGGGAAGCTATTTAGTTACAAAGATGCCTATGGGAAACTGGGGACATAGTTAATTAATGGGATTAATTAATAGTAATTAAAAGTATGCACTGGTGCTTTTTAGTGTGGGCAAAGTGCTGGGGCAAAGTGTGAGTGCTGGGGCAAAGTGCTGGGGCAAAGTGTGAGTGCTGGGGCAAAGTTCTGGGGTAAAGTGAGGGCTAGGGTAAAGTGTGAGACTGTGAGTGCTGGGCAAAGTGTGGGTGCAGGGGTGAGTGCTGGGGAAAAGTGTGAGTGTAGGGCAAAAAAAAGTCCTGGCTCCTAACTTTTTTAGCTGGCTCCTAGATTTAAAAAAATTTGTCAAGCCCTGCTTTAACCAACAATTTAATTGAACATTAAAATCCCTCACTACTATTGACACGCTGTTTTCACTTTCCTTTTTTTTTTCCATATTCAGTGAAGAGTCAGAAATTTTACTGTTTTATACATTTTTTCCTTGTGTTTTCTAGAGCTTGGTGAAATAAAGAACGTTACCACAACACAGCCCTCGCTGGAACTAGATGGGCTAGAGAAGTACACGAATTACAGCATCCAGGTGCTGGCGTTCACCCGCGCCGGGGATGGCGTGCGCAGCGAGCAAATCTTCACCAGAACCAAAGAGGATGGTAAGGAGCTGAAGGCTCTCACGTACACATCAACAGAGTATACAGGGCAGCATATGCCTTACAGCAGGGTACCCAGAGCACATGGTTTAGGGGTGGCTCCCGTACTCATCATTCACATCTAAACAATCATGTTTAAGACATTAAACCGCGCCCATCGCAGGGCTATCCACGGCCGCATATATGGCTAGCCCTGGTCTCTCACAAAGCTACCCCCTCAGAAGACATACCTGGGAAGTTCCCTGGTATGTTTGTAATATATATATATATATATATATATATATATATATATCTATATATAAGCTGGGAGTATGATTCATACCACCTAGAGTAACCACATTGCCCATGTTTTCCCAGACAGATATACATTTCACAGTTTTTGAGATTTATAACTCGCATAGTAATTAGCGTTTATACATTGGAGTTTATACATCATCAGCATTTAATAAGTGAAGCTTTTATAGCATAAGCTTATGCATATTATAAATGACATCGTGTAACTAACTGGTGCGAATTAGTCTTCATGCAGAGGGGCTTTCTCTATCTGGTCACCCGATTCCTATCGATGTATTTATGTTCTTACTCTCCGATTCAGTTCCAGGTCCCACGGCTGGAGTGAAAGCTGCCGCAGCCTCTGCTTCCATCGTGTATGTGTCCTGGCTCCCCCCGCTGAAGTTAAATGGGATCATCCGGAAATACACCGTATTTTGTTCTCATCCCTACCCCACAGTAAGTGGCACAAAAAAAAGGATCACCCATCTCTTTGGGGAGATACAGTGAAACGTTTCAAAAGTTGTCTTATGATCTTAACAGCCAGTGGAACGTTACTGCGAGTTACATAGTTATTTAGTTTGAAAAAAGGTGCAAGTCCATCAAGTTCAACCTTTGAAAGACATCTCTACTCTGCGTTCATAAACCCATGTATTTTTTTGTTTTTTCTTATACATACACATTTGTAATGTGACATTTAGGCTGTAGAACACTGTGAGACCAGCAGACATTTTTAGGGCCATCAGGGGAGGAAAGAGAGACAGAGAGGGATTTGGATCCCAAAGATAGGTCTCCTAAAGATGGATGTTCGGGAGGTAGGCTGGAAAAATGCGATGACGTCTTAAAATAAAAAAACGATGGCGTATCGTACAGAATATACACGGGGGGGTGCACTGTGTTCAGCTGGAATATTTAGCTATGTTTATGACCATTCCTTATACCGTATGAATTATTCACTAAACGCTGAAGTTATGTAGCCAAACCATGGTAAACGTTCCGGGTTGGACTGAGCCGAAGTAGACTTATCCAGCGTTAAGAGCAGCCGCTCTTTGAGATCACAAAGGTCTCTGCAATAAGGTACCATGACCCATTTAACAAACAAGAGCTTACAATCCAAAGGGATGTGGGAACCTGAAGCACTAATGATTTACTGAAGGGAGAGCTGGCCGGGGAGTTGAAGTTTCAACTATATCACTTAGGGCTGAGCTGGCCCCCGTGAAATGTTTAATTCAATGGGTCAGTATGCATTAAAGAAATCTCACTGATTTATCTATACATTATACAGATCCAGCCAACCTCTTCCCGAAGCAAAAGCTTCCTGGGGGTGAAACTTCATAATGTATAGTGAATTAAAGGAGGTGAAACTACAACTCTCCTGCATACTCTCCCTTTGGTGTAGAATATATAGAAAATGAGTTGAGCTGAAGGCTGAATATATATATATATATATATATATATGTATATATGTATACCTACTATATATATATAATGTGTGTATTTATGTGTGTGTGGCACCAGGGGGCAGTATAGTTCTTTTCTGCCTTTTTCCCCTGGAAACACTTGTCGCCTACGCGTTTCAGCTTCCATCCTCTCTAATTCGTTGTCTGGGATCGCAATACACACGACAGACTCCGATTTGTGGATCTCAGAATGTCTGTGGGGTATCGATTTTAGTCGCCTTGTCTCTGTAACAACTCGTTCCCTGAAAGGGGGCATTTCTAATGTAATTTGGAGGAACATTTTTCTTTCTTCTGGAAACACGGTGTCCCTTAACCCTCCTGTGCCTTGCAGATATTTTTGATGTCAGTAAAGCAGACTGAGGATGATGCGGTGGCGCCGGTACTTTAAGGCCAGTGGCCACCAAATGACATAAGAGGGCTGGGTATGCATTACGTTTTTATACTCGTGCAGACGGGCATAAGAGGTGGCTGAGGGAGGCGTAAAGCCTGCAAAGACCGGCTAAGGGGCGCAGCAAAATTACCGTCAAATGCTGCTCGCTTTACCAAAAGACAAGGATCAGCGAAGCAAACACGGCTTGCTACCTTTTCATTAAGCGGCTATTGGAAAAGCCCCCTCGGTACTTTCCCTTCGCTCGCTGTCCTGCCGGCACCATCGTAACCCTGCGTGGCGCTTAGTAGGGGGCAAGAGCTTCGGGACAGGGAGCCGGATAACGTTTTAACCTAATGAAGTGTATTAATGAGAAGCTTAACCCACTTTTAATTGCTGGTTCCTGGCGTACTCAGAGAACCCCGTCTTTATATTCATCCTTTACGTGCTGGGATCACAATATATACACATAACTATTGGGTTTTAATTGTATGGTATGTGTGTGTGTATATATCTCACACACAATGTGTCCATTTGGTATTATTGCTAATACTATCTGATAGCGTTGCGTACATTTTTGGCGCTATATAAATAAAAGATGATAATAATAATAACAGAGAATGCTTTCTTTTGCTTTCTCGTGGATGTTGTGGGGCTGGAGGGGTTAAACAGATTTTGCACAGCATAGCAAATTTTCCAGCCATAGGAGAAAATGTCCCACGTTACATCTTTACAGCAGCCAGAAAGCACTCCTGCCCCTCTAGCTGTGTCTTGTATTTGTAAAGGGGAATAACCCCTACCTATCATGATCTACAAGTCACATAAAACATTCCGTTTTTAGTTAACATAATATTTCCAGTGAATTAACAGCGTGGCGTTTCATGACCCGTACACAGAAGCCCGGAGTGGTTCGGTTCAGGAGAGCGGACGGGTGGGAGGACGGTGCCCTCGGGAGATAAGAGGCAATATCAAGAACGATTCATGAATATACAGATTCATGGGGGTATATCCACTAAGGGGAGAGCTGTGGGCTCCGCGCCTTCGCTTCACTGTCCAACCCAAGTGAGCTTCTGCTGCAGGAAGCGCTTGGCTGGCCCTGTATAATGTATAGATAAATCAGTGAGATTTCTTCCATATCTGGTTATACATTATACAGGACCCTCCCTGCTGAAGAAATCTACCCGTGTCGTCCCTTCTTAATGAATAGCGAGGGCGCAGATACCGCGATGTTCCTGCTGACTCTCCCTTCAGGGAATAAACCCCGTAGCCCGCATGGAATTATCGCTGTCGCAGATCGCTTGCACGAAAGGCCACCGCTTTCAGCTGCCACCTAAACAGCGATGTCAAGTATCTGAATTCTATATATATCTATAGATACACCATATATTTATATATATCATAGAAGCTCTCAGATACGATTCTGTTTGATTTATTCTCTTTAGCGGTCATTAAAATAGCAAAATGTGATAATTGTGAGATTCTTTATTGAGTTCTTTGTGATCTTAGCTTAAGTGAAGTTTTCTTCTTTTGGGTCTCGCCACAAACCCGAAGTCATCTCCCCCGTCTGTGCGATGGAACAGGTAGGAGAGGATTTAAGCCCTTTGCGGGCGCAAACCGACCGCAGATTCACAGACACGCTATACAAAGTTAAGCATGCGCGCCGCTGGGTACAATGCTATGTATCTACATGTGTCTGGCGTTGCCTCCTAGGTGATCCGTCCAGCGGGGGGGAACGACACAATCCAGCCATCATAAGGCAAAGTGGTCCCTTTATGTGATTATGCTAAATCCCCCCATATGCATTTGCCCCTTCTTTACCTGCCCCCTGGCTATTTGGCTTGTAAGACGTGTGTTCGGCTTATATAGTCACCCCTAGGCACCTGGCTCAGCAGGAGTTGGCAGGGGGTCCCCATAGATTTCGCACGCCGCCTTTTTCGGGGCTCTTTTCGCTTTGGAATAATTTGTTTTACAGGCAGGAATACGGCTGATTATTTTTTTTCCTACCTGTCAATATATCTGTTTTTTTTTCTTAGCAGAGTAAGTGAAGGTTGGGGTTTTTAGCTCAGAGACGCGGGGAATCGATTCCTCGGCCCTGGACGGCACCCAGGCTTTTCCAGTAACCTCGTGCTGACGGTTTGCGTAATGCGATATCCGCCATCACCCGGACTACCGCGGGCAGCGAGATCCGAGCCAACGGCTGGGAATATTAACGCAGCGACTACTACTTTCTAAGAAAACCAAATCGGACAATTAAATATATTTATTACCGCTTAATGACGCGCTAAAAGATCCGGCGGGACGGGGTAAGGAGGTTTATTTGAGAATTGTGAGGATAAGAGACTAGAATCTAAAGCTAGAGGCTGAGATGGAATGTAAGGAAGTTTTACTTTACTGAGAGGCCGGTAGATAAGTGGAACAACCTCCCAGCAGAAGTGGCATAGGTTATATATGGTATACGGCTCCTGAATCTAAGACGAGACCGACGACTGATTCTAAGATTTGAAGAACATTCATCTACCCGGTCCATGTTCTATGATGCGCTGTATGTTTTTATTGTTTTATCGCTGTGTTCTTTACTTAAAAAGTGCCTGCTTCCTACTTTCTCATCTCGGAACGGTCGTCGCCCGTAGGCCGGGGAGAGAAAATTACCGAAGCACCTGCGAATCATCCGTTCTCATAAAAGCCGACCGCGCGCAACGCGCTTCTGTTTGCCGTTTAATTGGACTTTCGCCGATTGTCAGCTACATCTCTTAATTGCTCGAGCCCGGGCCGGGATATAAAGAAACTAATCGAATACAAGAATTAAATTAGAAATGTTTGCGCAGCTGTGCAATTTAAATACAATTTGCCGAAGCATATGGGTTCTTGGAACGGCAAATTTCTTTTTTTTTTTCTTTCCCCCCTCTCTTTTAACCCTTTGAGTGCCGCGCAGGTACACATGGCGCGAGAGGCCTTTTTTAAAGGGGACAGTTTAATGTAACATGCAGTTAATATGTAACAAGAAATATATGGGAAGGAGCTTGGCAAATCAGACTCGCTGCTAAGAAACCCGGCTCTGCCCCGATAAATGCCACGCGTTGTGATAACGGGCGACCGCTGGCTTCCCGCTGCATCCTGGGCCCAAGACGTCCCGTTCCCAAAAATTAGCCCCCGCGCTACAGATCAAAGCGTCTTTCTGGTTGTAAAACGCTTAGATTAAAAGCGAGCCGTGTGTTTTAAGCACTGGAGTTAGAGACGGGGGAGGGGGGTTTAACGCAGACGCTCCGTACTCGTTGGCAGCAGAAAATCGTTGAATGTATTCTTTTGCTGAAATGTTACATTTCTGGTTTCTCTGTGCAGCCCCATATGCAAATGAGCCAGTGAAGTGCAATGTATATAAAACCTTCCTCAAAATACACGACATCTCCACAAAGAGCGGCTTCCACTCCATTGCATGCCTCCCAACTGTCCTGCTTTGTGTGACACAGTCCTGATTTCGCAAATCTATCCCGCTCTCCCTCTGAGCTCTACCGCTGTCCCGGAAGAGATCGGTGGGATTTGGGACTGCAATCTCGCGGTGCGGATTTTATTCTCCGATGTTTGGGACACCCGAGAACGCGTATTGCGCGTGCGCAGAATTATGTGCATGCTCAGTAGCGCTGGCAGTTTGAGTGACACTCTTCTTCCCAAGCCCCGCTCCCAGAATCCTGATTCGCCGAGGGTAGAAGGTGGAGGGTATTCTCCAGACAGATGAGCGAGTAGGAAGGCACACTTATTGTACTGGGATCACACAGGGGCTCCTACAGAAAAACGCAAGGGGAGATTTTGCAGAAACGTTTCCTTTCAGCTTCTTGACTTCTCTATACATTATGAAGGGCCAATTCTAATGAGACCTGTCTGCAGACATATAATGTATGGATAAATCAGAGAGGCTTCTCCTCGACCATTAATACATTATATAGGGCCGACTCAACCCTCACTTCTGGAGAAACCTGCCAGCGTTGGCCCTTCCCGGTGACGTGAGGGAGCTGAAACCATAGCTCTCCCGCAGACTCTCCGTTTAGTTATTAAACCCATCTGCAGACCCCCAAAAACTTTCTTTTTGAGGGTTCTGAAAAATCATCTAATAAGTAAATTGTCAAATGTATTTAGATAATATTATTTTCCTCCCTTTCCAATAATGACCTTTCCTTCTAAAACCAGAGAAGACCCCCTTGTAGCGTAATACACGGTGTTATCATCCTCCCCGTCTAAAAAGAAGACTCGCTATCGTCAGAACTGTAATTACCCCTTTATTCCAGTTTTATAATCCCACTTTTATTTCCTTGGATATTTTTTTCTCTCTAATGAGCTCTTGTCCTTGTAGTGGGAGCCATATTGCTGCGGGCTCACGCAGTCTAATAAAAAGTGCGTGTTATGAGCGGAAGTTGTGACGAGCGCCAGGTTTTATTTCTCTTTAAACGTATCCTTTGGAAGATGAGGAATTTCTTAATATTCTAGTTGGCGATGAGCAGATATTGTCAGGTAACGCGATGATCGGTGAAGTTCGTTGCCGTTCCGAAATGACCCTTATATAGTGTTATATTTTATCAGTGAGTGTAACGGTCTCGTAGGGATTGTCTTTAATATTTCGTAAGCGTTTCACCTTGGCGGACCCCCGCCTTGTGTCCTATTGTGCCTTTTGTTGGACATTATAGGACATTGGCGCATGCGGAAGCTTTGCATTTAGTGGTCAAAAACATAATGATTAGAATGGAATGTGAGGTAAGTATGACTCTGCCATGATGGAATATGACATCACGTATAAAGTGGAGGCATGATGTAAGAGTGAATCGCTGAGTTGAGACACGGTACGGCCCTTGGGAGAGGCATGTGTAAGTTGTGTGTATGGGTCACTGGGACAGGAGGTCGGACCAATGCTCCATTCCCACTCCCACTGAAAGCTCATACCAGATTTTCACTCTGACCTGGCCTCGTTCTCTTTGAGGGATCTTGAGCACAGTCCTCTTGGTCAGTAAGGTCCAGGAACACTGATTGGCAGCAAAAACTGTGTGTGTTGTTTATAAGCACAAATAAAAAGCCACCAAATGAAAATCATGAAATAGCCCAGCTCTAAATCGGCACCCAGTGTGGCTAATACTTTGCAGGACCAGGTTGGCCAGCCCAACTATTAACTGGCTACGCCACCAGACACCCTCCCTACCTATATTGCCACATTTGGCTCGGTGGTCTTCTTCGGGGACTCTCCTTGTCCTGGGAGCACAGAGCAACCTGTATCTGATGCAAGCCTCATAGGAATCCCGGACTGGATCCTTCAGACTTCTATTCTCTGGCATGAACTTTTACCGGGAGCGGGAATGGAGCGTTCCCCACCGTGGTCTCCCATATACACAATTTATACATCATCCGCGCATAAAATCCGCACGAAGCACCTCCCTGCGCAGGGTCACGATGTATATGGTACTTCTGTCTTAATTTGTTGTAATTATTGTAACCAGGCTTCTTAACATACTGGACATTTTTTTTGCAGGTAATCAGTGAATTTGAAGCAGCCCCAGACACCTTTTTCTACCGAATACCAAATCTGAGCCGAAACCGACAGTACAGCGTGTGGGTGGTGGCGGTGACAGCGGCAGGAAGAGGAAACAGCAGCGACATCATCACCGTAGAACCAGTGGCCAAAGGTACAAATGGGACAGAATGTTACCTAAAAACAATCCTTTTTGGCGGATTAGAATGACTGGGGGGGGGGGATGTGACTGGGAATAGGTAATCGGGTTAGGTTGTGAGGAAGAGAAATGTTAGGGAAAGTTAGTTTTGTAGAGATAGGGAGGAGACGTTGAAACTGTATGGAGGGCATGTCAGGAAGGGGTACACAGTGTGGGGTATGGACAGGGGTCCAGTGCAAAAATCCACCCCCCCACCAAGCAACAAACAGCTTGTCTGTGCCATTGTAGCCCCCAAACAGCTTGTCTGTGCCATTGTAGCCCCCAAATAGCTTGTCTGTGCCATTGTAGCCCCCAAACAGCTTGTCTGTGCCATGTTAGCCACCAAACAGCTTGTCTGTGCCATGTTAGCCACCAAACAGCTTGTCTGTGCCATGTTAGTCCCCAAACAGCTTGTCTGTGGGCTAAAATGGCACAGAAAAGCTGTTTGGGGGCTAACATGGCACAGACAAGCTTCCTCACAAATAGCTTGCATGTGTCTCTCTCCCTTCATGAGGTAAACACATGCAATTTCACTTACTACCTGCTGGGTCAGACAGCGTGCAGGGAGAGAGTGTGAGAGATCTGATCATTCGATCTATACACTCTCCATGCCGCCAACTGCAGGTATTACCAACAGCTAGCAACTTTTAATGGGGCAGTAACCATGATTATTACACCTCTGGGTGTGGCAGGGTATTAATATTAATACACGGACTGTTCTCCACCGCATCAGCCTCACTGACACAAAGTCACACGGACCACTCTTCAGATTTCATGCTGAGAACCCGCTCCCGAAACAGACAGCTCCCTTACTCTGCTGCGGCCGGCACCGTGCCCGTGCTGATGGCTGGGGTTCGGCTCCAAGCCATGCGCGAGTCTTCCCCAGAGCCCGACTTATCCCATATCCATCACCACCTGCTCATTTCCCAGCCGCCGCAACCGGTTCTCCCGATCCTCCTCCTCTCCCTAGGGCTTCTGACTTCCGATAATTTCTTCTATTTCCTTCCACACGTTCTAATCGCTGCTATTAAACATGCGCAGAGTTTCCCTAAATGAAATTTTTTAACACGCCAGCCGCGTGGGAATATTAAAGAATACATCAAACCCGAGGGGAAGCGCAACGCCGATCCCAGCCCACGATGCAAGATCGCATCGGAGCACGGCGCCATTAACCACGGCAAATGAGGTTTGACTGAAGCGTCTTAATTCAGAGTTTCCCGCGTGAGAAGAGAATCATTTGTAATCCCTGAAATCTATTAATCCCGTAACCCAATCCGAAAGTCTTCATGACGGCAAAATTAATTTATTCCGGATCTTCTTAAAATACCTAAACAGAGAGGCTTATTGAATAAACTGTGGTTAAGAAGGGCTGAGCTGGCCCTGCACACCACGTAGGTCAATCGGTGTGTACATTATCACGCCTCCCAAATGTCTCGGTGTTCGTGGGACAGTCCTGATTGTTAGGGGCACCGTCCATCGTAGCTGCCCCGCTGTCCTGCTTTTGTGATCATAGAGGGGTTGAAGAGGACATCTGATCTCTGCTGACCAGCCCAAGAAGATGTGAAATCAATGGAGGCCTGTACCCTTACAGCACGGAACTCCCTTGCAGCTCCCACATGACAAGTGTGATGGCTCATCAGGTGTGATGGGCTCATCAGGTGTGATGGGCAGGTGTGATGGGCAGGTGGTTACGCCCTTGACCGATTTGGATACCTGAAATACCTGAGTATGCATTATATAGGGGCAGCCCAGCCTTTTTTCGTAGGAGAAGCTCCCCCCGCATGGGTCATTCATGCCCACAGTATACACTGCTTTGTACCAATATACAGATGAACATAAGATACACCGCTCTGTGCAAACGTATAAGATGCCCACAGTATACACTGCTTTGTACCAATATACAGATGAACATATGATACACCTCTCTGTGCAAACGTATAAGATGCCCACAGTATACGCTGCTCAGTTCAGCTATATAATATGACTGCTTGATGTACTGCTCTGTACCAATATATATGATGAACACAATATACTCTGCTCTATGCAGATAAGATGCCCTCAGTATACACTTCCCTGTATTTATGGGACAATACCTTTTATTGGTGAAGGGCCCTCCATTATGTCCCCTATATCGGCACGCGGCTCGTTCTACCGATATACTCATCTCAGCGACACCTAACGGGCCGTGAACACGATTGTTAGTTTTACATTAAAATAGTTTTGCCTGGATGCTGCTGCGCTTATTTCTTCGCGTTTTACGTCCCCCCCCCCCCCCGTTTCCCATCCGTTTTCCTCTCTCGCGGCCTAGAATTTCTTAACGGATCCTGCGCTCCCTCCCGGGCATGTTCTCGGCTCGAATACAATTAAGATGTTCGGCCCTTCTGAGCGCAGCGTAGCCTAGAACTCACTGTGTGTGGTACTAAAGCAAAAAAAACCCCGCGTTTTCAATAAATAAAACAAGTAAATTATGTTTTAATATCCTCGTAAATTTTTTTCTAGTACCGGTAGCCAGAGGCTATTGAGAAAGGGAAGAAAAAACCTTAATTTTTTTTGTGTTCTAAGCACGAGTTGCTCCATTTAGCTGCGGTAGTGAATGCTTACGGCAGGGAGCCTGTCACTAACATCAAATTCTCATTATTACCCTCATTATTTCCTCAGAAGACTAAAAGAAAGCGACTTCGGCAGAATGAAAGCTGAAATTCTCCCAGAAATGATTTACGTTTTTACGCACAGCGCACCGGCTTATACGCCATCATTTGATCCAACGTTTGTGATTTGGAAGGTCGGAATAAATGGTGTCGCGACAAAAACAAAAATTTCGGGAAAGGTGTTTAAAGGGACCCTGAGCGAGCCAAAAATGAAAGACCAGGATAGTACCCGTGAAGGAGGGAAAGCTTGATCCCTTGGTCCTCAGGCCGGGTAGATCTTGGAGCCCAAAGTTTGATCCACCAAGGTTCTTGGCATATAAGGGCACCTAGGGCTGGTGGGTAGAGGGTGGTTAGAGGGTGGGCCACCCTTTCGATGCAGGGGGGTCCGGTCCTCGTTAGGCTTTGGCCAAGGACGGAAGGAAGGGGCTTCCGATCCCCGTACGGTGAGTGCAGCCCCAGAAGAAGGAAGATCTGCTCTCCGCTGTGCTGTGAGGCATCACTCACGACCAAAGAGAACCAGAAGAGATTTAGGAGCCATGTGCCTACCCCGCGCATGTTTAAATCCCCTCGCTGTATTCTGGTCCTTGCTGGGACACATACACGCGTCTCCTGGCGAATCTCTTCCCTGGTGTTATTGCCAGTCAGCAGGGAGTCTTAATGTGCGCAGTTCCATAGCAAGGCAGATTAATGGCTTCCGAAGCGCTCGTGTATCTGGATTCTTCCCAGCGATGGAATGCGGGAAGGGCAGAGAAGATTGATGACCCCGCCGGGTTCTCCACGACATTCTGCACCTTCAGCCTTAACGGCGCCGCTCGCGGGGATCCTGGACGCTCTCATTAAGCAAACGCGAAGTCTCTGAGATAATTACCCCGTGTTTTCCCATCTCCGGAGGCTGTATTTCAAACCATTTTTCAGCCGGCTTGCACATCGATACATATTTTTCTTCTTAATGCAAAAGGATAATTCTGACCTGTCAACGATCCTAAACCCGGAACGGAAGAACCTGCAAGGTTTGCCATCTCTAGCTAAACGCTAAAGCGGCCATGACTTCAGTGCAGCATTAAACCGGTTAATAGGGGCTATCCTTTCATTATGGGTCTTAAATAATTACGCCAAGAAACACCTGAACACAACGACAACAAGAAACTTGAATGAACGAAGTCACTTCTTCTGAGGGTAACTTTTTTATGATTTAATCGCAGCTACGTCAGATGGCCACCGTCACAATGTGACACTTTGCGGACAAACCTAAACCTGATTAAAATCTCAACTGCCTGAAAACTAGACTCTTTTTTTAAAACTAGACTTTCTTCACTAGTTTAACTGGTAGAGGACTAGACTCCTTTCTTCTCTAATTTAAGTGACGGAGATCTAAACTCCTTTCTTAATTGCCAGAGAACTTGACTCCTTTCTTCGCTAGTTTAATTGGAAGAGGACTAGACTCCTTTCTTTACTTGTTTGGGTGAGAACAAGTCTCTTTTCTTAACTAGCTTAACTGGCTGAAAACTAGTCTCTTTTCTTCCCTAATTTAAGTGACAGAGATCAAGACTCCTTTCTTAATTGCCAGAGAACTTGACTCCCTTCTTCACTAGTTTAACTTGCTGAGAACTAGACTCCTTTCTTCACTAGCCTAAGTGGCTGAGAAGTTTACTCATTATTAAAGTAATGTAAGCAAATTCTATATGACACTTTGAATTAGTTTTATGGAGACATTTTAATGTAATTATTTTGCGCAGAGGCTATACCATTTGCACGATTAAGATGTAATTAATTGGTTTAGTAACTTAAACATCTCTTGTGACACAGGACAGGTTCTAGACCACATGAATACTCTTGGGTATTCTAGATAAGCATTAGTGTTAGTATAGTACTTTGATTAAATTATTCTGTGTTTTTGAGAGGGTGGTAGATAAGTGGAACAGCCTTCCAGCAGAGGTTAATGCAGTGAGGGAATTTAAACATGCATGGGGTAGACATACGGCTCCTGAATCTAAGACGAGACCAACGACTGATTTAAGGTCTGAGTCTTTACAGCAGGAAAAACGGGTGGCTAGACGGGGGCCGAATGGGGCCGATCTGCCTGCACAGAACGTTCTGATCCCTGGGACTGGGGGCTCTCGCTACTTCCCACCTGTCTCCCCAGAAAGAATACCCCACTCCCCCTCGACCCCATGATTCGGATGCCCTAGGGGTTTCCGGTTCTGATCCAAAAGAACATTATTTCTTATTGTTTTTTCCCCCCCAGATTTTACCAAAACATCAAGTCAGGAGATTTATTTTCCGGTTGAGTTGTGTTGGGATAGAACGAGCATTTGCTTTCCTTCTTCCTGCCCTCAAGGACGTCCTCGCGCAGAAAATCACCCTCCGGATAATAAAAGCAAATTTGGGTTGAGATAAATAGCTTAATAACGCGCTCGAGGTGGTTTGGGAGAAGTAGATTTAAATTGCCCTTTTCCAGTGCCCTGGCACCAATTATTTTCCATTACAGATTTGTTAAAATATGTAGCTTTTTAACCATTTCTTTTCAGATTACTGAAGCCGACAAACATTTAAAGAGGGTCGGTCGCTAAAATACAACAAAATGAAAATAGGCAATACGTAGATGTATTAGAAGCCAGCTCATGTCTATACCAGTGGAGCAGCCATCTTTTCTCCTGCATGATTATTCCTCCCCATTGAGTTCTCCTGCAGTTACGCTGCTGACCGTAGCTGATTGGTTCGGGCAGCCTTTGTAAGGTTTGGGACAGAAGTATTCATTAATGTCTCTGCCGCTCTTCCAGCTCCAGCCCGTATTCTGACTTTCAGTGGAACGGTGACCACTCCGTGGATGAGGGACATCGTGCTGCCGTGCAAAGCCGTCGGAGACCCGTCTCCTACTGTGAAATGGATGAAGGAAAGGTAACCAGCAACTCGGGTAGTTTGCTCCAACCAGTCATTGGCTTGGTTAGTTAAGCTGTAATACCCCTTTAGCCAGTCAAATACCAGTTCACCCACTCATTACTCCTAAGCTATTAATCATGAGGTAAAAAATATTCAAAATCATTCATTTTACAGCAGGCTTCAGGAGAAGCGGGCGACTAGACGGCCGTATGGGTCTCATCTGCCGGCAGATACTATGTTTCTATGTTAAGAATATGTCTGTATGAAACTTTTTTTAGAACATGATAGCCAAAAGTAACTCCTTTTGCGCGTACGTCTTCTTTAAATCAGCTGCTACACAGATGGGGCGATTCATCTGTTCCAGAGGTACGCTGCTGGTGAAGAACGAATTAGCGGAGAAGATGGATGGGCCGCATATGGCCGCTCTCCAGTCCAACTGCTAAATTAACCGGATCACTTACTGTAGCGCCTCGGATAGAGAGGGTGATTGCGCGGAGTCATGAATATTTAGAACTTTCTAGGACAGAAACTCGAATAATCAAATATTTAATAACTCAAAGCATGGTTTTAAGGTTTACGGTTTGTTAACCCTTTACAGACGAGGCAGTGAAAGAGTACGTAGGTCCATTTACAAGCATTTACCATCTCAAATCAAATGACTTTAGATTTAATTTTAGGTTAGCAGCTACAGCCTCTCCTCTGGCTCGGTTTCCAGCTGGAAAGTCTGCTGTCCCTGGTGGCCACCAGTAATCCAAGGTTCTAGTAACAGCTGAACAGTTACTGGTTTGTTCCGATGGGATGAATCAATGTCTTCTGACTCGGAAAGGGATTGTCTTTAAACATAAAGGGTCCCAGGCCAAGCTCCCCGTGGGCTTGCCACGGCTTCACTGTTGAGGGCCTCTGTGGTCTGTGTGCCACCTGCTTCTGGGTGCCAATATATGAGGTCATACCCCAGCCCAACGATGGATAGACCAAGTTGCTTTATCTTTTACCATGTTCTATGGAATGAGACGGAGGAAGCGTTAGGGGAAGTCTGTGTCGATAGATGCCCAAACCTCCATCAGACTACCTTGGCTCCTGAGGGGGCCCAAGGGACAGCTGCAGTGGGCCACTAAGGTGACTATGGGCCCAGGGCAGCTGCCTTTTGCCCCTTGTTCTTCTTCTAGAATGTGAAGAGGCTTATAAATAATCCCCATATTCTTCATTGTATTTTGAGCTGTTTTTAATTGTTGCTAAAAATTTGTGAAGTAGATCAGGGTTCTTAAAGGGGCAGTTTGCGGGTTAGCTGTACATTAACTCCCTGACTTTGTATCGTGAAGGGCTGACCCAGGCTTATTTCTTCTGCAAGATGGGCTGAACTGACCCCGTGAGATGTATAGCTAATATAATGGGTGACTGGATACATGTTGCAGACTTCACTATGCATTATGCAGGGCCAACCCTTAATGTCTTCCCCCGTCCTTGACTAATTTCGATTGTAATTCCTTTAATTTATGACTTTTGTTTCCTGTGAGGTAGTAACGGGACGCCCAGTCTTGTGATGATTGACGGGCGGAGAAGCATCTACAGCAACGGAAGTTTTATCATCCGGACGGTTAAAGCCGAGGATTCGGGGTACTATAGCTGTATCGCCACCAACAGCTGGGGGTCGGATGAAATTGTGCTGAATCTGCAAGTCCAAGGTAAGTGATGGATGGGCCAAGCGGCTTTAGCTTTTACCATTTTCTATGTTTTTATGAAATTTTCAGGTTTTTCCCCCCAAATCCACCATAAAATGTACACTTTAGCAATTATATAAATCATTACTGGTTTTTATTTCACCCCAATCATGCAATCGGCTTGCGGATTAGCGATTTGCAGACTTTTAAACAGTAACATGAATTTTTTCCTTTGAAGTCCCTCAAAACAGCGAGCTCATTTATATGATAATTGGAGCAAACTCTTTCTTTAATTGGCATAAACGTTTGAAACTCCAGGAAAATGTTATCCTCGTTATTGCGTGTTTATGTTTTAATATATATTGTTTTGCCAAAAGGTCAAGTCTAAGTCTTCATAGAAAAAAATATATTTTTAAGGTTTATTAGCTGTTTTTCTATAATTCCATTTATGTGGAAGTAGATTCCGTTCCTAATAATAATGGGAACTTTCATTTCTAGTTAACTATATCTAGTTATCAATAATTCTCTTGGAATTTTTTTTAATGCCACCAACGGCTGTTTCTGTGGTTCTCCTGTAATAATGGAGGGCAATGGCTGGGCCGGGGACAGACACGATGTAGAACTCTTCGGGGGGGGGGCTCTGTTCCTAGGAATCTCTCAGGTCTGCCATGTTTGTTTGTTGAAGCCGGCAAGCCGAGTGTCTCCGAGGAGCGACAATGTTTCTAGAACAGGAGGCATTCTGTAATGCCGAAATATTGCCACGTTTGGGGCATTGTGTCATTTTATATAAAATAAAAGATTTTTATAAAATAAAAATAATATAAATATGTTATAAAAAAATATATATATATATGTATATACTGTATATATTGTAAACTAAAATATTCTTATTATTTATTGTTTTATATAGCAGCATCATATTCTGCAGGGCTAAATCACCTTGCTATACAGAGTGTTTTTTTTAAAAACTGTGTTATGACGAAGTCATATCCCCCTATCTGTCATTCAAACAAAGGTGAATTTGTTCATTATACCCTAGCAAATATACAATATGGTGTCTTAAATGCAATTGTGAGATGTGTATGAAGTTGTGAAAAACATAAAGGTTTTATAAATCATTTAATTTTTTATCTAGTACCTCCTGACCAGCCTAGACTCACCGTGTCCAAGACCACTTCTTCATCCATTACTCTTTCCTGGATACCCGGAGACAACGGGGGAAGCTCCATCAGAGGTACGCTGGCCTGGGGACTACTTCTCTCTTTTTTTCGAACAAAAATAACAGATTTTCTATGTATGTGGGTAGCCAAGGAGGGCCAGTGGGTAGCCAAGGGGATCCGCTAATAATCAGCTGTTTTCCCCCAGCACTATAAACACATAAGGTTGTGAAGATTCTGAAGCACCTCCAGTTCCTATCAGATTTACATGTCGCGCATGATGGGTACTTCTTATCATCACTTTGTGTTGACAAAGTTCTGCTCACTCCACCTGTCCTGCGCGTTCTGTCCTCAAGACCTTTAGGAGGGTTTAACATTTGTAAAGTATTAAACATGTTGCCTAGTTGGAAAGTGTATTATTCACATTTGACCCACGTCCAATTTCTTGAAGGCCACCCCTCTCTGGAGGAGGTTTCTTTTCTCTCCTTGGTTCTCTGGTGGGGGTTCTTGATCCGGTTTACCTGCTGTTCATTCCCAGTCCCATCACAGTAAAGTTTCCATCCCTGTTCCTATCGAGGAAGCCTTAGTTTGACCACCAACCAATACGGTTGAATGACAGAGTCATCCAGAAACAGCCAAGTGCGTTGTCTATCTGCCAGCTTATCATCGATCCCAAAGTGTCCAACAGCCATGCGTCGGACGAGCTTGATGAAGCTTGATGGAGAAGTTGGCTTATGGTAATGCCTGCTTGCCTGTTGGGTTATTCAGTCCGTGATGCAATCAAGGAAGCAATGGACTCAAACCCAACCGAGATGGCACTTGGGTTATCTCCAGTCCAGAGAACCAGTTGTGTGAAGGTTCCTTTTCTCTTTAATGAATTGAGATCAAGCCCTTCGTCGTTGAGGAGTTCTTTGTATTGATTCCCTACGGGAGAACAGGACAGGTCTGGCTGCTGCAAACAACATGAATAAAATCATTATAGCATTTTCTTGTTTATGTTTCCCCAAGATAAAGTTGTGTATTTTTAGAGTAGATGTATACGCTGCCGTTATTTTTGTCCCGTTTGTCATGAGATCGGGGATATGATTTACAAGAGCCAAGCAGCATCAAAAGGAATCAGCGGTTTAGCGCGTGGTTTAATCTTGATGTGCTGTCTTTGGAACGTCAAGGCGTTCTAGCTGTCGCCGGCGCGAAGACACTTCCGAGGAACCCTGTGACTCCGACGGATGACAGCAGCTCTTTGATCTTATCTCTTTATATCGAAGCGTCAGATGTTGTTAAGCCGGTTCTGTCATTCTGTTTTGTGAGATTCGGGGTAGCCGTATGAAGCAGATGCAGTCCCTGGGCGGCTGGTGGGGCTTTAAATGTCCGTTACCCGGCTGAGTGCCTATTATGTGGGTTGTGCGTGAAGCCAATCTGCCCCTCAGGTTAAAAGGATCCTCTGTGTCGCGTTGGACCTCCTTGGTGCCCACTCTCCTTACTGTGTAATGAAGATGTTACAAGAAATACGTAATTTGGGGGCGAGGTATATTTTTGAGGCACTTTTCTATTTTATTATTAAAAAGTTTTGATAAGACTCTGTGAACTGCATTATATTTAATGACTGGAGGATATTATGACCAGCCTCGGACTGGCCACCAGGCAAACCATGATGGGCTGTTGCCCAATGTATACACTATATATATAATATATATATAATCAGAAAAAGTATGAGTTCTCGTTCTGTTATCTGATCCCCAATCTACTAGACAAACACCCCTACTCCTTATCATACTGCCTGTGGGAAATGATAGAATGGCTCAGTCTTAATCACCCAGCCAGATACTCTGACTAATGAACGTTAGCATCAGCTCAGTGTGGTGTTTGAGGGGGAAAGTCACCCAAAATATCACATGACTGACAACAAAGGTGATCTTCAGGCCTGCAGAAAAAGGGAGTTTATTGGAAGAAAATGAGATAAAACCAGGTTTTTGGCAATGCTGACCACCGACATTACTGTATACAGTCTGGGGGGGGTGTTATTACTGTATACAGCGCTGGGGGTTATTACTGTATACAGCGCTGCGTGTTATATTACTGTATACAGAGCTGGGGGTGATTACTGTATACAGTCTGGGGGGGTGTTATTACTGTATACAGCGCTGGGAGTGATTACTGTATACAGTCTGGGGGGTTATATTACTGTATACAGCGCTGGGAGTGATTACTGTATACAGTCTGGGGGGTGTTATTACTGTATACAGCGCTGGGGGTTATTACTGTATACAGTCTGGGGGGGTGTTATTACTGTATACAGCTCTGGGGTTTATGCTTAGGGAAAACTAAATTTTATTATTCCAGGGAACTTTCTCATGGATAAAAAGTTGTGCTTAGCGAATACAAAGAGAATGTTACCACTTATCGAATGTTAATAACCAGTAAGCAGGAGGGTCTTAGCAAGGATATGGAGGGGAACACATGGAGAAACTGATAATAACCAAGATATTTCATTATATTACACCACTATCATGTTTGTCACATCAACATACAGTGTGTTGCACCAGAGTTGGGGTATCATTTAATCCATACTTGACTTTAGAAGGAGGCGTTCTAAGTCTTTACTGTTTCTGCTCCCAAAGCAATCTCATCCCGGTATTGTAAGTGAAGTCAACGTTGTAGCAAATATCAGTTCCAAGCTGTCGTTCTTCAGTCTTTGTCGTCTCGTTTTATTTCTTGCAGGGTATATATTACAGTACTCGGAAGATAACAGCGAGCAGTGGGGCAGTTTCCCCATCAGCCCCAGCGAGCGCTCGTACCGGCTGGAAAACCTTAAATGTGGGACTTGGTACAAATTCACGCTGACGGCCCAGAACGGCGTGGGTCCCGGACGCATCAGTGAGATCATAGAAGCTAAAACCCTTGGGAAAGGTACTGGAGTCTTGTCCTGCACATCCAAAGCAGGAAGTAATTACAAGTTATCACGTTCTTTTTATTTTATCTTTTATTTTTAAACCCAAATTTAGCGCTTGCATTCAGTAAACCGATGATCTTCTGTCTGGTGAAGGAGGCGTCAGGGAGTGGGAATTGAGGTTATAAGGAGTGTTTTTAGAACTTTCTGGCTCAAAATATAACTCCCCCCCCCAGCTGTCCTTGCCCTTTTCTTAAGAAAACAAAATGGGAATGATAACCCTTCTATGCCAGGTGACCAGGGCCAGACTGGAAATGGCAAGGTGGCCTCGTCACTTTAAGGCTGGGGGCCGCCAAATGACGTAAGCGCTGTTGGCCGCGCACTCCAGAACCCAACCTGCTGCTGCAATGGCAGACCGGGTGAGCGTGGAGCGGTGTAAGCCAGTGGCCCTCCAGGCACTTGCCCGATGTGCCAAATGGCCAGTCCGTGTCTGTAAATAACACAGTGGGCAGGGCACCAATGATTTCAAATGCAACCTAGGAATACACATTATTGTCGCTAAGACCATTATTGCCATCGTCTCATCCTGCCGCTCGTTAAGCTTCGCCACATTATACTTTTAGATAAGGCGCCTGCACTTCATTGGGGATAATTGGGGGGAATTTTAGAGGTTTATTTTTATTTTTACTTTTTTGCCAATGACCCTAACAGAGCAAATTGCCCTCTCCGTGGGTTCTCCGTCCCGCTGTTCCCTATCGCCCTTCATTGCATGCTGCTAATCCAAAGGCTTTGCGTTTAAGCCGCTGTACTGCAGGTTACGGGGCCGCGTGTTCCATTTAATTGCATGAACACCGATACCATGGGGCATTTATCCATATTCCGGGCATCTATTGTGTTATAGAAAACCCGTCCAGGTATAATAATTCAGGTCACCGCTGCGTTCGAGATACAGATTTCCTTTCTGATAGGACTCGTAGTCTATACTTGGAGCTTTCAGCCTTATAAATATTTATTCGTTAAAGCTGTGTTGTTTTTTTTAATATAAATTAAGTATAGCATGACTTTTATACAACATATAGACTAAAAGATCAAAAGTTTGGGGTCGCTTAGAAATGTCCTTGCTTTTGAAACAAGAAACCCTTTGAATGTATGGACGGTAAGAAGCGCTGGCTTTAGCCCCTGGGATCCGCTCGCTGGTTGTTTGGGATTGGATAAGCGCTAAGTCGGTCTCTGGGATCTATTCCCTAATGAGAGAGCTGACAGGAGAGCTGTGTTTCAGCTCATGAAGCTCCAGCCTCATTGAGCTTGGCTGGCCCTGTGCAATGCATAATTAAATCAGATCTCTCAAGTCTCCTCACCTCTTTGATTATACATTGTACAGGGCCAGCTCAGCCCTTTTTTGCTGGAGAAACCTGCTGGTATGATCCTTCATAATGAATAGAGAAGCGGGAGAGCTCAAACCACAACTCTCCCGCAAACTCTCCCTTTAGTGAATTAGCCCCTCTCAATATGTATTATATGGATTCATTGAAAACCATTTATAATTTCAGTTTTATCCTCTTTTTGTGTTTCTAAGCATTTTATTTATTCGTTATTTTTCCTGCTAAATTTTGCTGCTTTGTCCCATAAACCGTGTAGTATGAATCAATGGCGTATCCATTACTCTTAACACTCTCTATGCGTATATATTGCTTTTATATGTATAGATATATATATATTTATATAGTTATATATATTAATACATATATAAATAAATATATTATTATATAGTTATTTAGAAATATATAACTATAATATATATATTTAATCCATTCCTAATTCTCAATGTGTCATTGAATGTGTAAAAACATTTTAGAAATCAGTAATTCTTCGTGTAAGTACTGGATCAGTAATTCTTCGTGTGAGTACTGGACTTTATTAGTCTTAAGTGACAATTAATATCTCCGTAGAACCGCAGTTTTCCAAAGAGCAAGACCTGTTCGCGAGCATCAACACCACCCGCGTGCGGCTGAACCTGATTGGCTGGAACGACGGAGGCTGTCCAATCACGTCATTTAACTTGGAGTACAGACCCTTTGGCACCCCGGTGTGGACTCTGGCGCAGAGGACCTCATTGTCCAAGTCCTACATACTCTATGATCTCCAGGAGGCCGTGTGGTACGAGCTCCAGATGAGAGTCTGCAACAGCGCGGGCTGCGCGGAGAAGCAAGCGAACTTCGCCACCCTGAACTACGATGGAAG
This sequence comes from Spea bombifrons, assembly GCF_027358695.1. Taxonomy (NCBI): domain Eukaryota; kingdom Metazoa; phylum Chordata; class Amphibia; order Anura; family Pelobatidae; genus Spea; species Spea bombifrons. The sequence continues at coordinate 7,018,123 of NC_071088.1, forward strand.
TAAGTGCCTCGCTGGTCGTATCCATAAATAATGTGAGAAGTGTTCCTTGACTCCTGCTCCACCACACGCGCAAGCATTACTAGAGATGCTGAAATGGTACCTACTTCTGGGGTGGAGCAAAAGTCGAGAAAACCATTTCTTTTATTTATTGGTTATTTTTAGAGTTTTTGCAGATCCTGCTAGTCCGTGTGTTGACGGTGGAACAGCTATAGCCATGTTAGCCCAAGAGGACATAGAATCTTTAGATGAAGTTGATATCTTGTATTGGGCCGACACTGGCGGGGGATAGGATGTAACGTAACATAAGCTTGCGGGATCTCAGAGTTCTCTTATTCAGATGGAGATTGAGGCAAAAACCCAGAGAGTTCCCAGGTCCGATAATTCCTAGCCAGCTATTTCTCTCCGCCATATTGGTTGGGGCATTTTTTATTTTCCCCCAAGTAAATTCAGAAAGAAGGGGCTTGATCAGGCCTGTGACGTACATTCGGGGCTATGGCGCACCATATACAAAGTTTTTTCCGTGCTCCGTGAATTTAGTTTTTACGTAACCAATGACAGGTCCGCTGCGTAAGTAAACTTTTATCCTTCAACTGTACTTAAGGCACAATTTCTATTTGAAATTACATTTGGAATCTGCCATCTGATTATTTACTTTGAGGCTAAAATAAACAGTTTCCATTTTTTTATATATTTTTTTATTTATTTTTTCCCCATAAATCATATCAAATAATTGTATTTTCTAAATACAATTGAAGCACTTCAGGTGGGACGCGCACTTTTGTGTATAACCTCAGGTGGCTCTCGAATTAGCGCCCCAACCCCCACCAATAAAAAAAAAAAAACCCCCGTTGGATGCGCTTTGCATTAAGTTTTATTTGGCTTGGATTTTGACAGCGGAACACGAAGATTTATGATCGTGATTACTCCGTTTGATGCTCTTGTAAGGCTAATGGAGATCTATGTCTCGGATACCGCGGGGAGACGTAGATTGGGAATAACATCCCGCCTTCCAGAGTCTCAGCATTTCTTCAAAGTGCCGGCGAATTAAGTTTTATTATTGTTCCTGTTGGCACTCGGAATGTCTTGGGCTGTGATTTTAAGTCTATTTAAAGGGACAGGACCCGGTTAACACAAAACCGTAATTGGGGTACTTAGAAGAAAAAAAAACAGCAAATAAACTCCAGCTCCTTTCATTATACAATGTGATATACAATTATTTCCGTTTTAAATCACTTACCTTTGGGGGGGGGGATGTCGGCAACTCTTAGTTTTAAGGAAAAATTCGTTTTTTTGGGGGGGCGTTTGAGAGCTCATTCGCTGTAGTCAGGTAATAAAAAAAATAAATAAAAAACTAATAAAAACACTAAAAAAAATTCTACTGATTGCTACTGTAATTACATTGTTTGCCGGGCACTAATGATAACTTGGAAGACTATAATTAAGAAAAATAGATATCGTTCTGGGTGAGCTGACTTTTTTAAAAAAAAATTTATTCTAAAATTGTGGAAATTATTATTATTTATATATACAGCAAAAAACTAACCATCTGCAGCTTGAAGCCACGAGACAGCTGGAAAGGAAGGAGATATGTTTCCGAGCTCCTTAGTGAATAAGAATCGATTGCGGGTGTTACTGTCCCTTTAATTCACCTGTGTTCAAGCCAAGGAAACTTTACATCTTGAATTAGCTATGGAAGGTCTTCTAGTATAATTCACAATCAGTAGAATTGCTTGCAAGCGTTATACAGTGTATAAGGGGATATAAAAAGAAATCACCCAGTGACCCACCATCTAAAAACCCTAAAATAAGGCAAAAACTGTTGGTTTTACCTTAATAATTTGTTTCGGAGCCACTAAACTAAACAAAGCAGCTCTATAAATGAAAGAAATTGTAGCTAAAGCTATCAAAAGGCTGTCACAAAGAGCTTCAGCACACGGACAGACCACAAATGATTTATTCATCGCGCCTCGTCCCGTCGCTAATGACCAATTAATTGCCTCATAGATAAAGGCGGCGGAACTATAACTCCGAGCCGGCCCGGCGCATTGTTTTCCCCGTGACAATTAAATTGCAAAATGTCCTTTCCTTCAGCCGTTCCCCGCAACATTTAACTTTATTCACCATAAATAGAGCATTTTTAACATCTTCATAACGAGTATTGATGGTTTTATGTAAGCTTCTCCAGCAGAGCCCCCCCGACCTTTCTGTTTCTGTCAGGTTGTTATGAGATCCACTATTTGTTATGTTCCTGTTTTTTTACCCGTTGTACAGCGCTGCGGAATATGACGACGCTATATAACTGACTCCTTTCTATCAGGACCAGCAGTTTGAGCTGCAGCAGCTCGTCTGTTGGATTTGACCAAACGGGCCGCCTCCCCGGTGTATCAATGAGCCGCGCATGACCCTGTCGCCGGTTCATCGCTTTTCATTCCTTGAACCACTTTTGATCGGTACCGACCACTGCAGACCGGGAGACCCCCACAAGATCTGCAGTTTTGGAGACACTCAGACCCAGTCGGCTCGCCATCACAATTTGGCCCCCAGACTCGCTCAGATCCTTACGCTGCGCCTTTTTTCTGCTTCTAACATCAACTTTTGAGGATGAAATGTTAACTCGCTGCCCGATATATCCCCCCACACTGACAGGAGCCATGATAATGAGATTATCCACGTTTTTTACTTCACCCGTCAGTGCGCACAACGTTATGGCTGATCCGTGTATGTACAGCATATATATACACACACACACACACACACACACACACACACACACACACACACACACACACACACACTAGAGTTCAAAAATTTGTAACTTTATTTTTTTTTCTTGTTTTTGAAAGAAAGGCACATTTTGTCCATTAAAATAACATGAAATGGATGAGAAATCCAGCACAAACGGGGTTAATGCTGTAAATGATTATTGTAGCTGGAAACAGCTGATTTTTAATGGAATCTCTTCATAGGTGCCCAGAAGCCCTTTATCACTCCTATCACTCCTGTGTCCCAATGGCCCTTTATCACTCCCATCACACCTGTGTCCCAATGGCCCTTTATCACTCCCATCACACCTGTGTTCCAATAGCCCTTTATCACTCCTGTGTCCCAATGGCCCTTTATCACTCCCATCACTCCTGCGTTCCAATTGCCCTTTATCACTCCCATCACTCCTGTGTTCCAATGGCCCTTTATCACGCCCATCACTCCTGTGTTCCAATGGCCCTTTATCACGCCCATCACTCCTGTGTTCCAATGGCCATTTATCACTCCCATCACTCCTGTGTTCCAGTGGCCCTTTATCACTCCCATCACTCCTGTGTTCCAATGGCCCTTTATCACTCCCATCACTCCTGTGTTCCAATGGCCCTTTATCACTCCCATCACTCCTGTGTTCCAGTGGCCCTTTATTACTCCCATCACTCCTGTGTTCCAATGGCCCTTTATCACTCCCATCACTCCTGTGTTACAATGTCCCTTTATCACTCCCATCACTCCTGTGTTCCAATGGCCCTTTATCACTCCCATCACTCCTGTGTTACAATGTCCCTTTATCACTCCCATCACTCCTGTGTTCCCATGGCACGTTGTGTTCGCTGATCCAAGTTTAAGTTTAAAAGTCTAATTGATGGTTAGAAAACCCTTTTGTAATTATGTTACACCCAGAAATGTCCTTGTTTTCCACGAGAACAGCTAAGTGACCCCAAACTTTTGAACAGATATATGGAATTCCATAATAGAAAAGTTTGTAAATGATCAATAAAGTTTACTACCAAACCGTCTTCAGTGAAAAGTTTTCTGAAACTCATCTTTTTTTCCTTGAATAAAAGTTCCCTATCCAGAAACCCTTTGCATGCTCCGTGGCTGGCCCCGTTACAGATGGCTCCGGGGCTGATTTAATACAATAAACTAATTAGTCTGGTCCGGGTGCCCGCGGAGCCCCTCGTTCCGTGCCAGTTTTCCGCTGTTTTCCATTTTTCGGTGTTGGCAGAATGTAGTAGGAAAGCAGCTACCGAACCATCGACTCCCCTAATGTGCAGACGCAGCGCAACATCACCGATTTAATAAGTAAATAGGGAGGCGGCACGGCCCAGCGGGCTCTCTCCATCTAACGGACCACCGGACCGATAACACTAAAAAAGCAAGTAAAAATTATACATCACCGTGTATTATTGAGCGGTGGGAAAAAAACTTGGCGGCTCTAGATGGGCAATTATTGTAAATGCCTCTGTGAAGCTGGGAGAACAAAGGCATACACGCTGTGTTGTACAGCGCTGCAGAGTATGATGGCGCTATATAATTCAATAAATAATAATAGTAATGCGCAGAGAAACCCTTAAGGCCAGACTCCTCTACCATATATGTGATGTATGCAGATTCCTGGGTCCCTGAGCAGGTAGGGGCCCCGACCACCACATTATCTACCACGTTATTATTATTATTTATTGTTTTATATAGCACCATCATATTCCGTAGCGCTGTACAGTGGGTGGAGAGGACAAAACAAGTAGTATGTAACATAACAATTTGAGTTACAGAGACAACAGGTGAGGAGGGCCCTGGTCACAGGAGCTTACAATCTTAGAATATATATATATGCAAGAGGCAAGCATCAGAAGGAACATATAGTTGAGGCAAATTGAGACATTATTAGTGTGGATACTAAGGGCCTGTCTAAGAGAAACCATTTTTTATTTTTTTTATATTCCCGGTTTAAGCGACGTATGACTGATAGAACCCCCAATGCAGACCACCCACTTATATGGCTTTTAACCCCTTAATGACAAAGCCCGTACATGTACGGGCTCAAAATGCATTGTTTTCAATGGGTTTTGGGACCGCCGATTGTCCTTAAGGGGTTAACTTAATGAAAACTACCTATTTTTCTCCAATTCCTATCATTTTATGGACTATTTTATCTCAGCACAGCTGAATTCGTTGGCCTGTCCTGGATGGGGTCTCTATTTCCATGTCCACCAAACTGAGTCATGTGACCAGTTACTAAGACGGCTGCCGGCGTCCGCGAAAGATGCCTTTCCACTGCATTTTAACGCGTTAGAACTAATATCAGGCACCCAGCCGTCACTCACACTACCTGAGTGACCATTATAACGCCAGATGTTCTTTTGGTGGTAAATTCAGCCACGATGGTGGACGCCACAATTTGGGGATATTGAGTGAAAGAAGAAGAACTTTGCAAACTCTTTCCCCTTTAAACAAAACACTTTGGTTAGAAAAGTTACTCGTAAAAGATTTAATTATCCCCCCCGCGAACCCTCAAAAACGAATGAATTGAGCAGCTGTCGGTGGAGTAGGCGCTCTATTTAAAACAACTTTATTGTTCCAATTTATCATCGCGGGAAGAACATTTTCCGCCTCTCTATGAAGCATCAGCTTCGGGTGAATTGTATTCCAGATCAGAAGACAAATTGTTGCGTTCCCCGCCATCCTTCTTCGCCCGTTTTCCGGATTGGGCTGGAATGCTGTGTTTTGTTTAATGTAAGAAAAGTCTACAGCAGTTACAAAGTATTACGTTTTGTTTTTTTTGATCTTTTTTTAATAACCTATTTTTCGTAGGATCCTTCCAATGAAATGGAACATGTAATAAATTAACAGCCCTGCTTTATAACTTCATTTATAATGCTACATTTTATGGAAAGAACAAACGTGTGTCCTTATAAAGATTGGAACACAGGAGTGATGGGAGTGATAAAGGGCCATTGGAACACAGGAGTGATGGGAGTGATAAAGGGCCATTGGAACACAGGAGTGATGGGAGTGATTAAGGACCATTGGAACACAGGAGTGATGGGAGTGATTAAGGACCATTGGAACACAGGAGTGATGGGAGTGATAAAGGGCCATTGGAACACAGGAGTGATGGGAGTGATAAAGGGCCATTGGAACACAGGAGTGATGGGTGTGATAAAGGGCCATTGGAACACAGGAGTGATGGGAGTGATAAAGGGCCATTGGAACACAGGAGTGATGGGAGTGATAAAGGGCCATTGGAACACAGGAGTGATGGGAGTGATAAAGGGCCATTGGAACACAGGAGTGATGGGAGTGATAAAGGGCCTCTGTACGCCTATGAAGAGATTCCATTAAAAATCAGCCGTTTCCAGCAACAATAGTCATTTACAACATTAACCCTGTCTGCGCTGGATTCCTGATACGTTTCATGTTATTTTAATGGACAAAAATGCGTTTTTCTTTCCAAAACAAGAAAAAGTGACCCCAAACGATTGAAAATTAGCGTATATATTTGGTTCCAAAGATTCTGGTTTGACCAAGGCCGTCCATATGCTTTGGTCTAGATTTAAAAGTATTATTAATCTAGATCAACAGAACGGGCCACAACATCAGCAAACCCAACTGTATGAAGAAAAGGCTGCTGAATGCTGTCTCCGGATGGGGAAATGCGGTTCTGTTATCTAAAATATATTTAAAAAAACCTTGGGTATATTCAGAAGACGCTCTATGGATTTGTTCCGCGCTCATCAAATGGACGTCAGCCTCAAATTGAGGCCTTTATTTGTTGGGTTTCTTTTTTAATGATTGTTATGAAAGGAAATAGAAGGAAGACGCGATGAGTTTGATGTGTTGTGTTTTGTCGTTCTTTGCAGTTGTGATGTAATGTGACATCGTGCCCCTGCAATTCATGCATTTGTGTTACTCTTATAGGTACGATCCCACCGCTGATAAAGCCCATAGCGACAAGCGAAGAAGGGCTTTCCACCAACCGCGGGATCAAAATGCTCGTCACGATCTCCTGCATCCTGATCGGCGTTCTGCTCCTCTTTGCTCTGCTGCTGATCGTACGAAGACGGCGGAGAGAGCAAAGGTTGAAAAGACTGAGAGGTAAGAGATTTTGGTGACAAATCATAGCATTTTTACTGTGAATAGCTGCAAGAGGGGTAGTTTCACTCCCTGGCAAATAAGGGTTAACTGCTGGCATCATTCCCCATCATAGTTATGGTTTATGTACTCAAAGAGCCAAAGAAGAAAGAAGAAACGTATTTCTACATTGTTGCATATTTTTGACACTCAACTTTATGACAAAGGGCTTATCACAATGCATTGTTTTTCATGGGTTTAAGGACAACCCATTGTCCTTAAGGGGTTAAGACAATTACTTTAATCAGGTGCCTCTTGTAGTTATAAATAGGTTTTCAAACATGTGCTGTTTTCTTTAAAAAAAAAAAAAAAAAAAGTTGTAGTTTTTGCCCCATAATATGTTTTCAGGCAGCTGCATGTTAGCCGTTTGTATGATTCTCGCTCCGTTATCTGATCCCCAATCTACTAAACACCGCGACTCTTTATCATACTGCCTGTGGGGAACAATAGAATGGCTAGTACTAGCTGTACAATGACTAATAAAAGACTGCGGAGGAATGGACTTCATTAGCATTAGCATAAAGCATCATCTCTGTGTGGTCACCCAAAATATCACATGATTGACAACAATGGCGCCTCTGGGTCTACAGATAAAGGGAGTTTATTGGAAAAAATTAGATAAAACCAGGTTTTTGGCAGAGCGACCGAAATTACTGTATACAGCGCTGGGGGTTATTACTGTATACGGTGCTGGGGGGGTCATTACTGGATCAGTGTGGGGGGTTATATTACTGTATACAGCGCTTGGTGTTTTTACTGTATACAGCGCAGGGGGGTTATATTACTGTATACAGCACTGGGGGGATATTACTGTATACAGCGCTGGGGTTTTATATTACTGTATACAGAGCTGGGGGTTATTACTGTATACAGCGCAGGGGGGTTATATTACTGTATACAGCGCTGGGTGTTATTACTGTATACAGCGCTGGGTGTTATAAGTGTATACAGCGTAGGGGAGGTTATATTACTGTATACAGTGCAGGGGGGTTATATTACTGTATACAGCGCTGGGTGTTATTACTGTATACAGCACTGGGGGGTCATTACTGGATACAGTGCTGGGGGGGTTATGTTACTGTATACAGCGCTGGGTGTTATTACTGTATACAGTGGGGGGGTTATTACTGTATACAGCGCTGGGTGTTATTACTGTATACAGCGCAGGGGGGGTTATATTACTGTATACAGTGCAGAATCCCCCATGCATTTGCAAGGGGGACACCATGCAAATTTAAAGGGACCTCTCAGCTGTCGCATGCGTATGAATTGCATAAAATGCAATGGGTAGTAATCTAAGTAGAATTGGAGTGCCCCCTTAAGTGTTACTTGGATTCCTGCCCGTTGCGTTGTGTCGCGCGCTGTTCATTGAGTAAGTGTTACCCTGAAGAAGGCAATGCTGGCGGGGAGAACAGTAGAAAGGTGTCTTTCTGGAGCTCGGCTCTGACATCTATTATTTACATGCCTCTAAAAGTAGCCCGCTGCGCTGTATCTCTTATCCTGTATCATTTTCACCTCTCCTGCCCGATCGCTGCTAGCGTTCTAATGGCCGTAATGCGCTCCTTTATACGTTATCACCAAACACATAATCACCGGCCCGTCATCTTGGAAGAATAGCGTTTGTTGGCGCTGGATATCTGTCTCCTGGTTAAAGGAATGTTTGATGTTATTGGCAATCGAGTGACTGTTTATCTCTAGTGCGTAAGTGTTGAGATATAAGCTGTGGAGCCCACTCCCTACGTGTGCTACGTTCAGGCATTAGCCCTCCCGTAACCAGTAGCCCCCTGAGGGCTATAACGTGGCATAAGAGGACTGAGGCACGGCAGCCTCGCAGAGCGTCTCGCACACAAATGCTCTGCAGAGGATGGAGAGGCTGCGGGTACTTTGATAGAAGTCATTCAATTCAAAAACATTTTGACACGACTTTTGACACGACTTTTGACTTATTGTATACAACGGCACCTTTTTGTTACTTCGTTGGAGGTGACGTATTTTAATGGACCAACGTAGAAAAAAGATGTAAAGTTACATCGGCTTTCTGGATCTCAAGGGTCTCTTCTTGAGAAGGAGACCTCCGAGGTCCCAAAAGCTTGTGTGATTTTACATCTTTTTCTATTATGGCCCTATAAAACCTATCCCGTTTCATTAAAGTCTCCACTTTCTCTTGGGCTGACGTGGCTGTGTGCGTTTTTTATTTCTGTCTTTGGGGGTCAGAGCCCTCACCTTTCTAATGCCAGATGTGACGCATGGCTGAAAAACTGGGCAAAAAGTGACATTTTGCTCCTGTGGGAGTTTCTGTAAATATTGCAGAATTTCCCCCTTTTCCCGGGTAACTCTGTGGGGTAGCGAATTCCACATCTTTACTGCTCTTACTGTAAAGAACCCTTTTCTCTGCTTTAAGTGAATATTCCTTTCTTCGAGTCTGAATGGATGACCTCCTGCGGAGTCCATTAATGAACACTTCATCAGAGAGCGGCTGGTGTTCTACCCCCGTAGGTATTTGTATGATGACATCATATCCTCTCTAAGACGCCTTCTTTTTCCTAATATAAACAAACTCCACTTTCCTCGCCTTTCTTCTTTACTAAGGTGCTCCTTTCCTCCTATTAACTTTGTTCCCTCCTCTGCACTTCATCAAGCTGTAGACGGTTAAATACTTGTTGAAATGACACTCTTGTAGAGTTCTGTGCACACATTTATCACAGTTGTGTTTATTGCCGGGGAGGAAGATGTTCTTCTTCTCTGTAGGAACATGTTGCTTTTTATTACGTTGTTGCAAAAAAGAAATTTCATTGCCTGCCCAACTGGCGCTATAATTTCTCATTAAATGGCCTTTTTTTGTTATCCTCGCCCCCGCATGCTCCTGAACGTTGTCTGATATCATCATCTTTTTTTCAAGTGATCGTTCCAAATTCCCGTATATTTTATTTTTTTTTACAGATCATTGCATTTTTTATTGATATTTTTTACAATATGTCAATAGTACGTTTGTTTATTCAATACAAGCGATCGGCGTTATGCAGTAGAAGAAGAGGTAGATACGGGCTTGGTTAAGACATAGGTTTGGATAGGTGTTCTGATAACACGTGGGTCAGGGAACTCTTCCACCTATTCATCTGAGGAAACTTCTACCTTTTCTTCTGTGGATGGGTGTTGACACGAAAAGAAGAGGAAAAAGGTATAGGAAAGAGGAAGAGAAAAAAAGAGAAAAAGAAAGTAAAGAGTGGAGGAGAGATGGGGAGTACTTAAGCATTTCTTTGGATTTTGTTTGTTGGGTGGGATCAGGGCGGCCCGACAATGGGCCCCAAGGAGGCAACAGCTCCAGGCAGCACTTTTGAAGGCCCTTTTTTTTATTTTATTTTTTTAAAGCGAAAGAGAGAGAAAGGGGCGCCGAGTGGCTTTCGCTTACCAAGCTGTCAGTACCCACTCGGCGCCCCTCTCTCTGAGTGCCGGAGGTAATCTTCCGGCACTCAGCATTACAAGCCGGCACTGCGGCGAGTCTCCCTGTTCGGTCTCAGTGCCGGCTTGTAATGCTGAGTGCCGGAAGATTACCTCATTTCCGGCGCTCAGCATTACAAGCCGGCACCGAGACCGAACAGGGAGACTCGCCGCAGGACTGCTGAAAGGTAAGTACAAGGGGGGGGTAAGGGTAGATAATAGGGAAGGAGGGAGAGGAAGGGTAGATAATGGGGGGGGCGGCAGGGGGGGTAGGGGGCGGCATTTTAAAATTCGCCCCAGGCGGCATTTTGCCTTGGGCCGGCCCTGGGTGGGATGGAGTTGGTGTGCTGATGGTGGAGCGTGAAGGGTTCTCCGGGGTGGTCACATCATTTTGTGTTGAGGGGTAGAGGTGTTTATGGCTGCGGTCATAGGTTCCATTTCCATGCTGTAATAAATCAATCACCTCTTGGTATTTTGTTGTCTTATTTGTGGCTTGGAGAGACTTTGTCTGTGAAAATGTGTAATAATAGGTTCACGATCCTCTCTGGAAGTAGCGCCAACAACGCTTGTTCCGGGTTAATGGGCTGTAACTTGGGGGCAATCTTCTCGATTTCTTACATGGTTTGTGACCACGAGGGTTTGACGTAAGAACAAGACCACCAAATATGAAACATTGCCGGGGTCCCGCAGCTTCTCCAGTACCAAGTACCACCCCGCTAAGTACTATCTTCTTGTTCAGCTCCATATGGTTTGTGCCTGACGAGAACTTCGGAAGTAGTTTCAGAGCCTTGGACACATCGCATCTTGGTGCGGACTCCCTCCTCATCCTCTTTTTTTCCTGCTGGATGATACGCGGCAATATCTCCGGCTCCACCGAGGCCGATATTCCATTGTCGAATACTGAATCATATTTGGGTCCGGTCGTTGGTTTAATTGGCCTAATGATTGAGATTTTAACGACGGCTTCTTTTGTCTCTCGCCATTGGTTAGTAAGGGTCTCAGTTGCCGATATCTATAAAAGTCCTTCTTCCAGAGGCAGATTTTGCCACAAGTGTCTCGAATGAGGCCGGGATTCCATTTGAAAGCAAGCCTTGTAATGTTTTGGTGCCGTTAGTCATCCAGCTCTGTAAGGTCAGGTCTGGTATCATTTCCATGATTGATTCCCACAGTAGCTGTTTTTTTTTGTTTTTTTTTTGCTTTTGCTCAAATTGCCTCATTTTTTGTGACGCTTAACCCTTTGCATGTGTGAAACCCCCCACATGTTTTGTTTAGGCTTATGAAGAGTTGAGGGCACCATCCAAATTTTTGTTTTAAGGAGTGTGGCTAAAGAGCGTAACCATTAGCATGGGGCTTTACAAAGAATGTATAGGGGTCTTTCTATAGGCGGATAATATATTTTATTTATGTTTAAGCTTCCTGCTGTTTTTATACACGTTATTGATCGCTAAAAAACCTTAAATTTTTTTATCGGAAGACGTCGGACCTTCGTTCTCGATGCTTTGGTCACCCCCCTTATATGAACAGGTCTAGCTGTTATAATGAAAGTACTTTCTGTAACGAGTCATACATACTTTTTGTTAAACTATACATTTTTATTAAATATAATAATAAATATTGCTTGTCGCTATTATTTCCGGGGGAGAGATATTCACGCCGCACGTTGTGTCAGCACTGAACAATTCAACGTCACGCGTGTTCTGAAATGACAATGATCGTCCGCGTGTGAAATTAATTCTAAATATTAATCATTCAGGTGTACGGTAACACTGTTACACCAAACGCCCTACCGTGCGAGTTTTTATGGATCACTATTAATCCTGATACGTTCGCCCTGCCGTGAAAACATTTATTTAAAGAGTTTTTTTAGTAACATCAAAAAAGTTATTTTTTGTTGTTGCTGCACTTTGTCCCTTTTGCTAAAATCAACAGAATTGCAGGTATAGTAAAAATGTAATGTATTTGCACTGTAAGGGGGTGTTTGGTGTTAATGCTCTTGTATAAGAATGTTTTTAAGAGTTTTTGGGCATGTTATTGGTCTATGAGGTCATCTGCTATTAATTGTGGAGGAACCACGGGAGAAATCAAATTAAACATTGATTTGAACCTTGTCGTTATTCTGATTGGCTCTTGGTCAGCCAACCAGATTATAGAGGAGAATTCCAAAACGGCCGAAGGAAGAAGACGAAGAAACCCTGACTAGGCAGAGCTTCCCTTTTAATGAGAAATATATTCCAATAATCAAAATATTATTTTTTTATTCAATTTTATTGCGTTCCTAATATAATTAACGAATGTGAAAAATATATTTATATTATTATAAATAACACAATTTTTTTTACATGCCCTAAAAAACATTATTATTATTATTCATAGAAATAATAATAATAATAATTAATAATATTTTCCAATTGGTTTTGAGCTTTGTTTAAGCCCTTGTGTGAGTGGAATACAATATTTATATTTTAAATCAATTTCCCTTATTTTATGTTTTGACAAATACGACACAAAATGTTGGTTCTCTGTCAACGCTGAATTAATACGGATTATTCATGTATTGTAAATTGTTTCATTTTATGTGTATTATTTTCCAAATCAGATGACGGAATTATTTTACTATTTGATTTTAAATGTCCTAATATGTGTATTTATTTTTTATATATCTATATATATTTTTTTTATTCCAGATGCAAAAAGTTTAGCCGAGATGCTCATGAGGTAAGCGTTTACGAGTTCTTTGTACCAAACCTTTGTAAAGTAGACAGAATTCTGGCCCGTTTTCCTTCAGTAGAATTTGTTGGAACTCGCGCATGTATTTTTTCCCCCCCGCTGTTAGACGCTGTGAAATATAAATGAAGGCTTTTGTTAAAATAATTATATTTTCCCTCAAGCTAGTTCAGCGAGAGGCAAACCAAACACCCCGTCATTTAGTTTTGGCCTAACTGACAAAATGATTATCCAGTATTTGGTATTTTTATCTGCTCTATAAAAGGGCCGTGAAACCCATTTTGTTTTAGAAACAAATAAAAACAATTTACGTTTTTGATTGATTTAATAGTTTTCATCGAATTCTATTCTAGCTTCCCGATTAAGGTACCCAAGCTGCGTACATCCCAACTGGCCAGGGCCGAATTAAAGCCCCCACGACCCTAAAGATTGAGCTCTGGGGCTCAGTTCTCGCCCGTTTAGATGTAAATATCATGTAAATGCATGTAAATATACATAGATTAAACTTAATGCAGCTTGTGCATAGCACTGTACATAGGTGGCAGTGAGTGCCAGCCTTGCTCCAAAACATCTTGTCACTTGCTAGGGCCATCTTTATCTAAAAACAGCTTATGGGTTACATATTTATACCCACACATCTTATCGGTGTTATCTTTGACCCCAAACACCTTGTCTTTGCCGTCTGCATGCAACCATTTTTAAGTTAAATTAGGGTAAAGAACTATAAAAAAAAATATTTGGGAAAAGTGACATCGTATCTTAAACCGCATTGGTATCTGTACAGAGAGCAGCGTGCCTGCGCCGTTAGAAGACACTCAGGAGATGTGTAATATGGGGAAATATTTTATTTACTATGAGAATCTGCAGAATTGATGGTCCGAAGCCCAGTATGTTGGCAGGTTCCCAGCGCTCCATCCCTTTCATCTTCGTGATCGTGTCGCGGCTGGAGGTAGTGGCTTCTGGAGGTGCTCATTTCAGCGGCGTTTAGAATAGAGGAGGGTATAAATGATGATTTCTAATGGTGTTCACGACTGACCTTCTCATGCTGTGCCCCGAGGGGACTTCTCTAACACTAAAGAAGATAAGTGGATGCCTCCTACTACTCATCTGCCATTTTCCAAATGATTATTTTTAGCAAGTATTTCGTCTTCCATGCAGAAAATCGAAGCTGTGCCAGGTTCATAGCCCAACACGCTGCCTAAAACATCTTTTGGAGCAGATCAGCCGCATCTCACGAGCCCTACACGTTATGACACTATATAATCCTATGTAATAAGTATTTATGGGATAAGCAATGTATGTATTAGAAACCCAGCTTATTTGAACAGCCGCCTTAAAGCGTCACTCCAGCCATCGCATGCGCTGTAGACCTGGGACTGGACGCGCGAGGGGCAGGACTAGCTGCATAAGGGGTGTGGTTAGGTCCGAACGACTGTAAATTAATTTGGTAGGATGAGGAATTGGGCGTGGTCAAACACTACCCACCCACCCAGAGACTCCGGGTCAAACCTGGAGCATTCCCAGGTATGCCGATTATGTCCTACCTTTTTTGTGTACATATTAAGCAGAATTCTCTCCATATTTCGGCGCTTTCTCCATTCTAGGTCCTTGGCTTGCAGGAGTTTGTGTGGCCGAACATATCTCCTACTCTCAGTACTCAAAGCAAGCCAGATTCCGTGCTGGTTTTGTTTCTTACAAGACCCCCCGCGTGTCTTGACAAAAAACATGCCCTTTACTAGAAAGCACAATTTACAGGCAGTGTGGGGCATGGAAAAAAGGCTCACCAGGTTCTAGTATTTTACACTGTAATATGCAATGTTTGTTGGTGGGGCTGTATGACACACTAACTGCCCCGGCACCTGCATTAACTTGCATATCCCCTATTGTTAAGTTGCTGATTGTTGTTGATTGCTTTGGGCAGCCTTTGTTGGGGGGAGGGGAGAAGAGAAAGACCTTCAGGATGGGATACTTAGCCTGCTTTTTGAGTGAGTATCATAAAAATCGCTGCAATAATTCCTCGGGCAAACCGTAGAAATGTAGTAGCGTGTATCCAGCAGGCGGCCGCACATTCGTCATTTATCAGCTGTTGGCCTTAAATTTCCAGGGCCGAATTAAGGCCCCCACTGACCCTGAATGATTAGCAAGCGAAAAGCATGCATTTAGCTGTGCAGAAGCCCCCACGACGAGCGCCATGGCTTGTAAAGCTCTGTGCAGACCTCATCAGCTCCAAGAAAATAAAGAACAGAAAGTTCTAAAAATCCTTCCAATCCATTATTCTTCGGCTGAAAGTTTCATTGCAGCCTCAGTACGGAAAATGTGATTATTATTGAACTATATATATGGAGCTCCCAAAGAGGAAGGCAAAACCGATATCAATTATTAGCCACAAGAGTGATCTGTCCTTTGTGTTTCGGTAATTGGAGATAGAGGAGCACGACCGCAGGGCTGCGAAACATCTCACTTATTGGAGCTTAACAACTGATTATGACTTCCGACAGAAATATATCCTGTAGACGCTACTAAAAAGTAGAGCTGTGTTTAGTATTTTGCGATCGTTATTCATTTTCACAGCTCAGTATATCCTATAAAAGCAACAAAAAATAAAGAACAGCAGAGTTTGGCTGGCGGGACGTCATTTTGAAAACGTATAGAAGGAACACAAATAGGGATTTTAATAGATTTTTTAGATCCTGAGAGAACTAAATGGGAGTCGTTTTATCCCCCCCCCCCAAAAAAAATGGCAAGTAATAAATCTCTCATTCCTGCGTTCTGATAATAATTTGTCCTAGAGATTGAGAAGTACCTAAAGGGGACGGGTAGACTAATGATTCCATTAAGAGCAGCTTCACGGGAGAATATGCTAGAAGAAAAAAGTTCTTATACACTTCTCTATTAACTTTAACACAGAGGGCTTGTGGGTACAACTCTCAAAATGCTCAGCAAGCCAAGTGTGTAGGACAGAGCGCATTGTGGCCTTTTCACAATGTACCCTGGTATATGATGTCATATCCCAGCGCTACTACCTCAGCAGGGGTAAGGTAGGTGCCCCCTAGCCTTGCCCATATCCATATGTTAAATTGGCCCTTTTATAGATGTCAAGGGGGAGTGGCTTAATGATAGTACCACCCAAGCTGCTTCCCATACCCCGCCCACCTTTGGCACAGCTCCTCCCAGTCCCCCCTTATCCTCTGACCCCAAACGCCCTCTTGTTCATTTTATTTTTTAGCTCATATGGTGGAGTCCAGTAGCCGCTATTCCTTAAGCCACTTGGAATTAAATCCGGTCCTGGTTTTTCCATGGGATATGTGTAACTCTTCGTACGTGAATGTTATAGTGCAATGTTTATTATAACTTCTTTTTGTAGATATATATATTTGGTCCCATATAATTGCTGAGTGAACAGTCTGTTAATTAAAAGCTTTTAGTATTTAACTGGCACGAAATATAATTTCCCTTTTTGCAATTCTTCATTGGAAATTCCTCCCTATGTAATGTTTATTAATAAGAATTAATTGGGTGGTTTGGATAAAAAAACCACAATAATTCCTTATCCAGCTAAATTCCAACCACGATAACCTGTGTTGTTACATAGTGGGGTATTAGGTAGTCCCAGAATACTCTCCGTGAACCATTCTTCTGGCCATTCAAAGAACGTCAGTTGAACCCTAAATAAAAATATATTTCATGGCGCCTTTGAGCCCTAAATCAAGTATTGAACTCTATTACTGGGACGGTTACTAATGAGGACACTTGTAGTAATTATCTAGACCTGTTTTTCTGTCCCGTAAATAAGAAAAATGGACATATTGGCCATATTGGTCCGTAAGAAGATAAAAAAGGCTTACGGCCAAGGTGTATTGGGCCAATGATTGGGCAATAAAAGGTATCACTTTTGATTGAAGACTCCATCTGTCCTCTTAACTCCTTACATGCCCCCGGGAATCCAATTATAATTCTTTCTTTCAATCATAAGAAAATGGCCATCCAAAGACATAACCCAACTGATCAATGATATTTGGCTTCAGTACCATGTTGAGCATCTAGTAGATGTTCTGAAGGGAGACCATAAAGGTTCCACCTGGGTCGTGTTTGCGATAGGGTTATACCAGATTTACAGCCCAGTATTCCGCTGTAACCGGAGAAAATCCTCTGTGTTCCATAGCCCGCCATCCGTGATCAAGCAGGGCACTCACCTCTACACAACCCTGATTGGTGGCCCAAGATCAGATGACCCCTTACTGAAATCGACCCTGAATGTGATGATCCCATTGGTTCCCATTGGAATAAAACCCTACAAGTTGATAATTTTAACCTCGGCTGTATTATCAGACCAAGCCAGGACTTTATACGCAGAGACTTATGTGCAATGTTCCAGGTCTAAGTCATAGCTGCATACAGTTTGTCTTTCGATTTCTTCTGCCGTCATCGACGTTCTCTGTTTAACTCCTGAAATTCCAGATTATGAAACATATAACGTGCACGTCACAATAATACAGTAGAAATCAGCATAATATTATTTGTGATGATTCCAAGCATTTTCCTTTTTCTGCAGTAAAAATACGCGAACGTCGGACACGTTGAACAAACAGCAGACTCTCCGGATGCACATAGATATTCCACGAGCGCAGCTCCTTATAGAAGAGCGAGATACGATGGAGACAATCGGTACGGATTTATACTTTCTGTGTTTTTTTGTTTTGTTTTTTTTTATTTAATTCAAATATATAGTTCTGGCTTTAATTTGTTTTTTACTTTATGCTCATGTTTTCTTTATAATTTATCTGGTTTGCGGAAACGGCTCTTACAATCCTTTGCCCCATGCCTTCAATCACACGCTAGAGCCAGACGTGGCAGCTCGTCCGCAGACAATCTTTGTCCCTTACACCGTGGGCTCTTACTAATATCACCGCCGCGTTTGTTCTTGACAAGACGATGTGATATTTGGCATGGGAGGAAAAAAATGTCCTATCCGTTTACTTCTGACATTTCAAAACGCTCGTGTTCTTTGTAGTCCGCGGAGGATATCGGAGATGCGTCAGACCACAGTCTGAAGTGGAGGTCAGAAATGGGGTACGAACCAGCTGTCTGTCTGCCCAGGGACAAGCTGGCAATGCTTTATGTGTAAGAAAGTACAAAAACAGCTACATCTGATGACATTTATTGACTAGTACCATCTGGCACTCGCCGAATAAGGCTGCATAGAAGGAGCATAAAAAGGCCCCCAGCTGGACGAGAAACAGCACGTTAACTTCTTAGTATGTATTTCCCTAAAGCAGTGGTTCCCAACCCTGTCCTCAGCTGTGCAGGTCTTATGAGTCTCCCCATGGGAACAGAACGGGGTTATTGTTAAATCCTGCCGTGAGGACTGGGTGGAGGACATACAGTATCCGTGCGAACCCCCCCAAAAGGAGGACATACAGTATCCGAAGGAACTTGGTGGCCACTCATGTCCAGTACCAAGCATTTTTTTTATGCGTCTTACACAGAAATAAGGAACTTGGCCCATCTACCCTGTCCTCCTTCTTCTGTAAGACCAGAACCCTTAGTGGGTCCTGGTTCAGGAAAGCTCTATCCTGTCTGCACTCGAGTTTCCTCTTCTAGATTATTCCGCGATCATTGTTTTGGGCCGTTGGCTCAGGTCAAGCCAAACATTCGCTTTCATCGTGAGGATTAAGGCATTGTCTGGCTGTGTTACTGCCAGACTGTTATCCTTGAGGGCTGCTTTGAGTACAACGTCTGTACCAACCCGGCCTTTTAATAGATAAAAAATTGGCATGCGTTTTTTTTTATTTTTTTTTAATCTAAAAAAAAAAAACAACATATAAAAGCCTACCTGTAACTTGCATCATCCCCATTATGGACTTTTCCTTTAATTTTTTTTATTGGATTTTTTTAATTTTTTTTTTTTTTTTTTTTGCACTCCTCTGTTTCTGTGCCAAAGAAGAGGATTATTTCCTCGTAATTAAGTTGATCCATTGCCATGGTGAGATTTGTTTTGGAAATAGAATTTGAAGACCTCTCACGGGGCAAAAATATTAACGAGAAAAAAAGGAAGAAAAAAAAAATAATAATAAAAATTTTGCTTTGGAAAAATATTGTTCCAAAAAAGTCATTGATCCCATAAACTATTTGCTTAATCTGCTGCCGCGTATTATGAATACACAGCTCTCTTCTTATCTCACCGAGCTTCTAATGTTCCACCATAAAATGATTCAATTTATCACTGTCAGCACTATATGGGTTTTTTTTTTAACTATTACATTTCTAGATGCAATTTTTATTTTTATTTTTCATCCTCTATATAAACGACTTTGTATCACGGATGGAATGTTAATGATCGGCCGCTATGTTAAGAAGTAGCAGCTACGGGGTTAACGGACCCTCTGTGAATTTTTATACATCTCTTTGGAAGAAGATCAGACTCCTAACCTGCGGGGGATTTAAGCGCATTCTGTCCCGCTGCCTTGTTTGGGCAAAAAATGTGCACAATATGTCTTTGGGGGTTTTTTTTTTTTCTCTCCTCTCCTTGAAAAGCTCCGCTTGTCAAATCTTAGAGCTTAATGGGGAAGAGGAAGGTTTCCAGCCCCTCCGGGAAGCAAATTCGCTTATAGTGTTTAACTAATGCTGACTGTTTCTCGAAATCCCTTTTTCTGTTCGCATGTTCCGTGTTCATCTGTGTCACGGGCACAGGACATGGTATTCTGTTTTATCTCACAAACTGATCTCGTTTGCTCCTTGCCTGTAATAAAGACCTTATTTGGTGCAGCAGCCGCCCTCGCTCGTTCTGCGCGGTGACCGGAGACTTTCACCTAGGGGCATCGATGCAGCTCTGGGCCAATTCCGATCTTTTTCTGATCCATTATAGTAGATGGATGCCGCTGTAGTAGAACTCATAGTAAAAAATTCCAAGGCAGAACTGGAATAGTTCCAATTGTTAATAAACAGGAACATTCCGACTGATGGAACAGGTTTCTTTTTACTCTAAAAAGGAGTGATTTGGCTTTGGTAAATATAACATGCTCGAAGAGGATGGACATCTGCTGAATAGTGTGTCCCGGCTGTAGAGTATCTCAGATTTTAGCTCTGTGCCATAAATTTTAGATCCGGCCATAAAGGCAGTCCAGAAGCGGAAGATAAGGCAACGTTCCTCTGCACGAGGAACCTCAGATTTGGTACATTTTGGACTCCATATCATGGTTTTGTCAGCGGGGTGCGGTTGGTATCCCTCAAGTCACGAATGAACAAGGAGGTACATGTCTGGGTTCACCTTTACACTTGGGATGGACCCCAAGAGATCCTCAAAGGCCGGAATCACATACACATATGTTTGCAACAACTCCACTGAAGTTGAGTCCAGAAGTGGACCTCCTTACTTAGCCTAGAGCCCACTGACAAGGCCTATGAAGGGCAAAATGTACGTCTGGGGTTTGTTGGTTCCCTTTTGGAGGGGAGATTTTCTTCTTTGTGGCAGCATCAGACTCATATGATGACGGAGATCTTTACTCTGTAATGGCACAAGAGAGCTAAAGCTCAAGATGCTCCCAAGTGGGACCCAAGTGCACCGTAGGGCGCGCTATAAGGCGGCTGGTATTATTCTCAAGACAAAGTATCGGCTCTATATCCAGAATTAGAGAAGCAGCCAACCCCAACTATAAACTGACCATCAACCCTGGGCCATGGAGTTTACCAGAGGCTGCGTCCCTGTGTTCTATATACATGGGCTATCTCTACTAAGTTGGGCTAAAACTAGATCCTTTCCTTTTAGCTTCATGTTCCTCTACCACGCCGTTGTGTAGTTCATTCATATATATTGCAGAATTTCAGTAAATCTGGGTTTTATACACTTTTTTAAATATAAATTCAAACACACATTGCTTTGCTCGCCTTCCTGGTGCTTGGAGGGTTAACCCTGTCTGCCCTTTCCTAATTTCTGCTTTGTAAGCATTCAGGGTTTTTAATCTCTGCGAATGCCCCGTAAATCTTTCTTATAACATTAAATCTTCTCTTTGTTCAAGATGACCGATCCACCGTGCTACTGACGGACGCTGATTTCGGGGAGTCATCAAAACAGAAATCATTGACGGTAACTCACACGGTGCATTACCAGTCCGTCTCGCAGGCAACAGGGCCTTTGGTGGATGTCTCCGACGCTCGGCCAGGAACAAGTAAGCAAAAATGAGATGATTACCTTTTTTCCTCCATTATTTAATTTACTTAAACAAAAATTAACCCAATAAATCCCTACTTTATACACCTCTGAGGTCATCAATCTCCCTCTAGGTTACTTTTGCGAATTCAAATGAC
The DNA here is from genome assembly GCF_027358695.1 of Spea bombifrons. NCBI lineage: Eukaryota > Metazoa > Chordata > Amphibia > Anura > Pelobatidae > Spea > Spea bombifrons. Next base: position 7,039,483 of record NC_071088.1, read on the forward strand.
TGCAAAAAAAAAAAATACCTGCTTTTAATAAATGAAATTCTTTAAAATTTAAATAACTAGATTATTTCTTTGGCACCCTCGCTCGCGCATGTACTGAAATAAACCACTCTTAAGCCACCGATTGTGCACACCCTCTTACTTTTAGGAGGTGCTGAAGTCTGCCCGCCAGCTTGCCGGCAGGCGGAGAAAAGTGCATGGACTCTTCTCGAAATTACTCGTCCGATGGAGGGTTAGCTTAACTAAAAATAGGGCTTAAAATCCAAAATAAATGTTAAATGGATCACATATGCTACTTTTACCCTCATATAAGCTAAACCAGTTACGTTTACTCACATAGCCTGTGTTTTTGGCATGTCCGTTCCTCTAATAAAACATGAGAACAAAGTTGTATGAAACTCTGATCTCATCTCTCTTGTTTTCTGTAGATTACATTAATTTGCTAATTTAAAGCCTAATGAATTATTTGCATTCCTGTAATCAAGTGGAATTGTTTTTAATAATGAATTGGTTTAATTTCTAAAGCTTTAACTGTATATATTTTTTTTTATGATTCATTGTTTAAGCTTTTAAAGAAAATCCTTGCTTCTGCGGAACTGAATCAGAATTCGGCTAATTTGTTGGCCTTTAGAGTAATAACAACGAGCCGACATTGTGTAAAGCGCCGGGTATTTCCGCAGCACTCCTCCAATTCTAGTCTTGTCATATCCCTTGAATACATGTATTGTAAGAAGCGCTGCGTAAATATAAATGAAAGATAATAATAATAATAATAATAATAGTTCTATACTATAATCCCTGTTAATGCCCTCCAAGCATAGATCAGTGTCTCCCCCCATTTGGCCACGGCACCCAAGGAGTCCACGAGCAAACCTGCTAATATTGAATATGTTATGTCCCCTGCATTTATTTTTGTATACATTACTTGCAGGCTCAGCACTTTAGAGCTATACGTAGAGATGTCATATGATATTATAACCGGATAGCTCATGGCCCCACATCCACCCGGATCTCATGTCTCCTAAGGCCAATCACGTTTCCAAAGAGCATACTCCATAAGAAGAGTACTCCATACACTATAAAACCGGATTGGCAAAGATTCATTCTACACCCTTTAGGCTAAAACAGGGGTGGCAATGGTTTGGAATTCAGTGCTCAAAATGCATACATATACTCTGCTCTTACAAATGCCTGCTAATAAACACACACGCATACTCACATACACACGCATACACACTCACATGTGCCCTTGCCTTTACACACACAAATCCTGACTTACCCTAGCCGTGGCAGCCACACACCTACTTGCCCTTAGACTGACTTGTAACATACAAATACTTTCAAATCACACACACTATCCCCTTTCTCATTATCTCTCCCCATTTTCTTTTTTCTCTTTATCTCTCCCCATCTCTTTATCTCTCCCCATCTCTCTATCGCTCCCCATCTCTCTATCGCTCCCCATCTCTCTATCGCTCCCCATCTCTCTATCGCTCCCCATCTCTCTATCTCTCCCCATCTCTTTATCTCTCCCCATCTCTTTATCTCTCCCCATCTCTCTATCGCTCCCCATCTCTCTATCTCTCCCCATCACTCTATCTCTCCCCATCTCTTTATCTCTCCCCATCTCTTTATCTCTCCCCATCTCTCTATTGCTCCCATCTCTCTATCTCTCCCCATCTCTTTATCGCTCCCCATCTCTCTATCTATCCCCATCTCTCTCATGTCTCATAATTTCTCCCACTTTCTCATCATCTCTCTCCTTTATCCCCATCTTCTCTCCTCTTTTTTAGCATCATCTATTACCTTTCTCCCTCTCCTTTCCTGTCTTCTTGATTCCCGTTTTAGGGGCTTGAGGTGTCTCGGCCACCTGGTACTCAGGCCGGCCCTGTAGGAATGAACGCCGTAGAGGTCTTGGCCTGATTTCCATAGGAGAAAAAAACTATTTTTTTTGAAAGATTTTTGAAGATATTTCTATAAATAGAACAGTAGGGGGTTACGAAGTAGGAAGACTAACAAAAGGTGCCGTCTATTCAGAGGTTTCAAAGAGAGCAACCCTGTCTAGCCAGACTAAAAATATCCGTCTCGGTAGCAGCTCTCTGACATTTAAGAAAAACCGTAAGGGAATTCTCCGATCCAGAGGAGAAAATACTGCAGGAAACGGGCTTCTAGAAAAGGTGAGAAATGATGAAAAGTGTGTAGGGCAGCAGAGAGGCAATAATACTCAGCCCGTCTCCTAGACACAAACACTCAAGGTGCTCTGACGTTCTTACTTCCAAGTCCAGGAGTATCCATCGAGAATCGAGACGATAAAAAAGGGAGAAACGCCATCTGTGTACATCGCTAATTTAGTGCTAAACATTACAAGAACGCAAAGCGGTCGCATTAAATGGAGGCTTTATGTACTTATTCAAGTCATTCTGATTTGGAATTTGGAAGTAACGTTCTTGTCTGAGGGAAGCTTGGTTGGGTTCTGATTATAGGCAACACATTAGCTTTACGATTAATAAGCTTAGAAGAGCCAGATTCTGGTTTTCAAGGGTCTCAACCAGGTGATATGACTTTGGTACTAAGGCTTATTATATTATAGATTTTATTCATTAGGCCGAGAGTTTGAACACTTTAACTTCTCTATGCAATATGATGGGTCAACCCCAGTAAGCTACTACAAGAAAGACTGAGCTGGCACCGTATAATATTATATATATATACCATATATATATATATATATATATATACACCATATAATATTTATTACCATATAATATTATATATATATATACCATATAATATTATTTATTGCCATATATTATATATATATATATATATATATATATATATATACACCATATAATATTATATATATATATATATATATAACATATATTATTTATTACCATATAATATTATATATATATATATATATATATATACCATATAATATTATTTATTACCATATAATCTTTATTACCATATAATATACCATATAATAATAAATATATTAATTAAAACTCATGATTTAACTATGCATTATACAGGGCCAGCTCAGCCCATCTTGCTTCATAACGCAGAGTAATGTTGCTATTCCAAAAGATCGTTAAAAGCCAATAAATCCTCTGTAGATGATGCATTTTTTCTTTGGTAAGATAAAGCAGGCCTGTCGTTGAACGGCGGATACCTTTTAATAACCCGCGTGATGCCGTATGTCGAGACTTTAGAATAACGGTCTTTTTGTACCGTTGATCCCACTTTCTTGCTACATTGAAAAATAATTTGGTAAATATACCGAATAGATATTTTATACCATCTCGATGCCGTAGTGAACATGCAGGTACCATGAGAGGCTCTTGAGGTGTAGCAGCCTTCGTTGGTCTGCGTTTCGGGATAGATTTATCAGTCTGAATTATCTCCGTAGCCCTGGAAATACGTTTCTCTGTTACGATGGGGAGCCGGGGATGAGTCACAATCTTTTTCTTTTATTATTTTTCTTTTATTTTTATATATATTTTCAAATGAGAGAATTTAAACTTCGTTCTCTTGCAACCAATATTTTTTTTATACGCATATCTTATTTGTTTACTTATTAAATATTCATCTTCAGCGAACGGCACTGCCGTTCACCGTATCAAGAGCACGGCTCTGTCTGCTGAGGGCTATTTAATGGGGGAAAAAATCCAGATATTTTAATGTTTAAACAAACTAAAAATGATTTAGCCCTTCGATGTGCACTATGGGCACTATTTCAATTATATCACAGACATTCTGTGAGTGGTTTCAAAATAAGTCACATAATAGACCATGTTACATACTTCTCGGCTAATATAGATAGTGTTATTATCTTCTGTAGCTTCTTCTTTCACAAACTCTACATGGAATGTTTTAGTGTAAAATTACGGTAAATACAATAATAAAACAGGATGGTAAAGGAGATTAGAGCGGATAGTTCTGAGAATACTATCCACCAACTATCACGCAGTCCTCATGGGCCATTAAAAGTTTTGGATTTTATGTCATGTGCGGTCCGTTGACAGGAGGACGCTCCAAGGTCTTTGTTTCCAATGGAGTGTATCTGTCTTTCTGCTCTGTATTTTCATCTCCAACAGTACTAATTGAGGACGCCACATTATCGTATCAAAGCACTTTTTTTAGTATGGGGACCGCGAGAAGTTCTGATCTCGCTTGAGACCATGGAGACAATTATCGACAAAAGAGGACCATGTGGCTAAAGCCTGTAGGCGCCACTCCATGCAACTCAACCCATGCACCTCAGCCCATGCACCTCAACCCATGCACTCTTATTCCTGAAATGTTACGATCATCCAGGCCTAGAACTCGAACTCCCAAGTTGTTTTTTCTCTTTGGTTGGGTCCGGACACATAATGATAGGTCTTATCCCTGAGCATCAATGGGTCTTCTGCCTGTCTGGCACTGGAGACCATTGAGCACCTTTCATTTTATCTGTATGCCAACCTAATTTCAATCCCCCCCCCTCCCCACCGCAACGATTCAGTCGTAGACTTCACTCGTCGGAATATTACTCCTTGCAGGAGAATTGTCCATTTCTGTAACTCAAGTAAAGTTGAGTTTTAAGCCACCGGCCTTTACTTCACCTCGCTTACAGATGGTGAGTTAGTAGGTTACCCATGCCAGCGTGCTACTAAAGTGTTTTCTTTTGCTTCTTTTTCATGTAAACAGATCCGACCACGAGAAAAAATGCCAAAGCTGGTCCGGCAGCTCGGAACAGGTATGCCAGCCAATGGACGCTTAATCGACCCCATCCCACCATATCTGCCCACACTTTAACCACAGACTGGAGACTCCCGACGCCGCGGGCCGCAGGATCAGTGGATAAAGAAAGTGACAGCTACAGTGTGAGCCCCTCGCAAGATACAGGTAATTTTTAATTTTTTAAGTTGTTTTTCCTCCCCATTTCAAACCTTTGAGGAACGTAGAATTATACAGTGTGTTCTCCACCACTCGATCCTTGTTACAGCGCTACGGAATATGATGGCGCTATATAAAACTATAAATAATAATAATAATAACTAAAGCTGCCGGAAACAGGCTGAGGAGCGTCAGACCTTAGAACCCGGTGGCTTTTTTTTTTTAGAAAATGACCTAAATTACCACCAAAAAAATACCAAATAATGTTTAAGGCTTTCATAGCAATAAAAAAAAGAGACTTGATGGCCCAAACGGTTCTCATCTGCCATTAAATTCTATGTTTCTTTACATTTCACTCAATCTGACTTTTTCTCTTCAGACTTGTTAACCCGATGTTACTGTCCTTCGGAGGCCACTCCATCCCATTAGCACGCGCGCGCTGGGCTCGTAGCGAACTTAGTTTGAGTGGCCCTAATGTGTCTCTCGTACGAGTTCTTTGTTACGGAAAAAGCAATCCGTCCGCCGACAGAAAATCAGAAACATTGTTGGGAGAGAAAAAAAAAATCATTTCTCATTTTCCCAGCGCACATAAATTCCAGTTATACTGCGGTTCCTATGGTAACCTCGTTTATCAAGGACCGTAACAAAAGTAGATTAGAAAGACTGTTACTGGGAGAGAGGAGATTATATTTATGTACCTGAATTGCTCTGTCCGCTGCATTTTACATTAAATATCGTGCGACCAAAAATAGCAGATTTAATCTTTTTTTTTTTCTTTCTTTAATGGAATGTCGTGCTAAAAATGGATATTATGTTTTGCCTGTCTTATCATTATTTAGATTTAAGTAGGTAATAGATTTAAAGGTAAGTTTCATACATTTAGGCCCGTTACTTAAATATTGCGGGTTTTACTTTTACCGAAAAGACGAGATCTTTAAAGATAAAGCTTTAAGATCCTTGGATAAGAAAAATCCACAAGCTATACATTTAACAACCTATATAATTGTTCAATTTTTTTTTATCATTCTGGTTTGTTTTAATGCTAGTTGTGAAATCTTTGTTAATTGAGGTGCTGTCCCACTTAGACAAAACATTAATTGCGCTCCCCGGCGTGTTAAGTAAATGCACTTTATCAGATCTGTCGTTTTCTGATGTCCTCTGAAGGTTTAATCTCATAAAACAACAACAACAACAACAACACGGAACCTTTTATGAAGCCTTTTTCAGTTTCTATGGCAACAGTCTATCAGCGCCTGCTTTTGTTTTACACGACAATTAAGCGTTCTCAACAAAAATGATGCAAAATGTAACGTGATTAAAGATTTTCAGGGTTTGGGCTTTGTACAGCGCTAGAAATGACGTTTCCAGCACTGCGTTCAGTTTCTACAAGTTTTTAACTTTTCGCAGAGTAAGTGGAACAGCACCGTTAACATGGTGGGATCGACAAGGGGCCCGGCTATAAAAAAAAAAACACTGCTTAATTCTCACTATTTCCGTTGAGAAATGTATCGATATACACTATTCTAGGTTTTTTTTTCTGCAATTTAGATGTCCCCTCCAGGCATCTCGTGGGCTCTTTCCCATGGGGCCGCGGTTTAATGCTAATAGGGGGTCTCCCTTTACGGTGTGCTGTTCACTGGGCGGGGCCTAACTGCTGAGTGACATGTCAGGTGTCCTATTATCTCCACGTTTTCATGGTGGAAGTGGAGGGCTGCCGGTCCTCCAGGACCCCTCACTAATATCTAAAGCGACTGGTGTTAATTTCCTCCCCTTCATTATACCCCTAGTAATGCCCATCGGTTACCGGGTCTCTCATTCGATGCTTGGCAGGTCTGGAAAAAAAACCTGTTGAGCTCCGTAATTTAGTCTCGGCCAACTCTAGACACAAAGTGAGGTCTCCGTGCCGTCACAATGGGGGGGCATTGAATATCCGAAAATGGCAGCCCACGGGCAATTTTGCGGTAGGCCAATTGAATGCCCAGAATATAACACCACATTTTAATGTCCAATTAAATAAAAGAAATGTAAAGCTTTATTTTGGCGGGTTCTGTGCTTTTCATGTGTGGCTTTCTCTGCACCTAGACCGAGCGCGGAGCAGCATGGTCTCCACGGAAAGTGCCTCTTCTACCTACGAGGAGCTCGCCAGGGCGTACGAGCACGCCAAGATGGAGGAACAGCTGAGGCACGCCAAATTCACCATCACAGAATGCTTCATATCAGACACGTCGTCAGAACAGCTCACCGCGGGGACCAACGAGTACACCGACAGCCTGACCTCCAGCACGCCGTCAGAGTCGGGAATATGCAGGTTCACCGCATCGCCCCCAAAACCACTGGACGGAGGAAAGGTGCAAACTATGGCGGCTCCAAAGGCGCACAGGCCAGGTAAGAGAGCGCGCCTCATAATGGAGACTCCGTGCGGACGTGTTAATTATTAACCCTGGTCTGTCACTCCATGTAAGGCTTTACAGTTCTATACACTTAATGATGTGTCATGAAAGAGCGACGTGGCATATGCCACGAGACCAGCCATAGTCCTGGATGCCGATCTGCATTACTACTCCTCCAAACTCTCTCTGTTGTTGGGTTGCTCGTTGCTTTTGATTGGTTCAGGCAGTCTTTGGTGGGTGTGGAGAAGGGAGAGAGCGTCAGGACAGACAATTGATTGGATAATGCTGGCTCTGCCACAGACTGTCACCCATCTCGGCTTCCATAAGGGGAACTTCTAAATGACTGATCATGTTTGTACGTTTTGTCTTAAGCGGACCACCATTTTTTTGCTGGACAGTCCCAGTTTTCAGCAGGCAGCGGGGATCAAGGGCCAGTTGGGGAGATCCTCATAGTAGATAACGTATAGAACATTCCTTCATAATCTGCTATGTCCTATATGGATGTAATACCAAGAAAAGTCGGTATTTTATTCAGCCGCACAGGAAGAACTTGTTTTTGCTTCTTTGATCTCCTGTGAGCTGTTATGTTATAACTCTCCCTCCGAAGCGCCGAGCAATATTTATGTAGTGTGGTCTTCTTTTTATACGCGTTAATAAAACGAGAATTTTTATTTGATTCTGGAGCTGAGTCATTCAATGTTTTGGTTTTTCTTTTTAACGCTTACTGCTACGTAAACACCTCTAAAATTCTCCTAGAAAAAGCAATACGGACTCCGGATATTTGAACTTTCTTTTAATATTATTACATTTTAGAGTCCCGCGGGAAAATTCACAATTAATTCCCAATTAATTGTGAAAGGAACTCGATTATTTGAATTTAACTATACGTCAAGATTTAATGCTTTTTGCCCATCTTATATTCTGATTTTTAATTTAAACAAATTATTATATTTTATCTATATAGCGCCAACAATTTACGCAGCACCTCTTTCACTATATATATATATATATATATATATATATATATATATATATTCAAGGGGTCTGACGAGACGAGAATTGACAGACTAAGACAAACCGATACGTTAGGTGGATCGGCTCGGCTCGCAAGCTTACAATCCTTGAGGGAATGGGGTGAGAAACATAAGGCACAGAGAAAGGGCGAGAGGTAGTGGGGTGACAAGGAGGTTCTAGCAGTTAAGATGGTGCGGTTTCTCTGAAGAAGTGGGTTTTGAGAAGTTTCTTGAATGTCGGGAGGGAGGGTGAAGGCTGAAGGTTGGGAGGAAGTAGATTCCAGAGATATGGGGGCAGCCCGAGTGAAATCTTGTAGACGGGAAAAGGAAGAGATAAGTGAGGAGGAGAGCTTTAGCCCATGGGAAGAACATAAGGATCGAGTAAGAGAGTATTTGCTTATGAGGGCAGAAATCTATGGAGGAGCAGTGTTATGGGGGGTATTATTGGGGGGCAGTGTTATGGAGGAGCAATGTTATGGTGGGTATTATTGGGGGGCAGTGTTATGGAGGAGCAATGTTATGGTGGGTATTATTGGGGGGCAGTGTTATGAGGGGAGCAGTGTTAAAGGTGGTATTATTGGGGGGCAGTGTTATGTGTTAATTTAATTCTAAAGGTAATTGGGAGCCAGTGGAGGGTTTCACAGAGTGGGGAAGCAGAAGAGGAGCGGCGTGCAAGGAAGATAAGCCTAGCAGCGGCATTTAGGACAGACTGCAAGCGCCAGGATCTGGCGAGGGACTGAAAATGAGGGATGAAGGAGAGGTTTGAGTCAGGGATGACCCCAAAGCATCGGGCCTGGTTAGTAGGAGAGATAGTCGTGTTGTGGTGATAGAGAATTCAGGCAGTGGAGTGGAGGGAAGATAATGAGTTCAGTTTTAGAAAGATTAAGTTTCAGGTAGCGTTGTGACATCCATGAAGGAATAGACGACCAGCAGTTGGTAATACGGGACATGAGAGATGGAGAGAGACCAAGAAAAGACAAATATGAAACCCTATACAACAGGAAGAAATGAGCAGACGAGATGGACCAAATGGTTCTTATCGGCCATCATATTCTGTTTCTATGTTACCTATCGCAATTAGTGACGGAACATGAAAGAGTTTGAGCATAAACACAAAATTGATTGCTTTATGCTCAAATAAACATTCTATTTAGATTTTATCTTTCCATGTTGATCGTTATCCTCGCTCCCATAAACACAACGCGGATTCTTGGGGCCTTTGCTTAAGATCATCTAAGTTACTGATACAACGGGATGTCAAAATTCGGCATGTTGAGTAGCTGCCGAACGCTTCTGGTATTGAGGTATTGCTTCTCGTTTCCTTTTTCTTCATCTCAAAATGATCGCGTTGCCTCTTAATGACACGTGGTGCAAATTACAGCGTACTATGGAGGTTGTGATGGCGAGGCACAGTCCTCCATTTTGTCTCTGTGCTGCTTACAAGGGAGATCTGTGATCTGACCAACTGCCCCGTGGAGCACCGGAGAGCCTGATAGCCCAATAGAATGATTGGTCCATTAAGTTCTCTCGACGTTTCATCCAGAAGCTTCCAAACAATGAAAATCTCCCCTTCCCTCGTGACAATTCCCTCGCTCTCCTTGATGATCAGATACCTCTACTGTCACCATGACAACAGGTCCATCTTCGCGGCAGTCGCCTTCTCCCCTTCGGAGCTGCCGCCAATAATGAAAATTCCCTTTTTTTTTTTCCCCCTCTTCATTTGTACGCAGATGCCAGATAACAAAAAAACAACTCCATTTCGCATTGAAACAAGCTATTGGCAATCATCGGGCACGCTGATCCGATTATTAAAATATATCATAACGCCACACAGCTGGCATCACATTATTAATAAATAAAATCCATTTCTATTGAATTTTAAAACTGTTTTCAATTCAAAACCGTGTGCCGGGGGGATCGCCACTTTTAGCCAGGCCTGGGGATGATAAGCGGCCCTGGCACTTTAAGGCCAGTAGCCGCCCGTAAGCAGCATTGTCATGGACCACGTTTTTGGCCGAAAAAACGCCTACATGTGCCCGCTTATCAAAAAATAAAAACTTACATTAAAAAGAAGCTTAGCTTTTACTTGAATTACAACGTCCTGGGTAGTAATTTTCCTATTATACTGCATTTAAGTAGTAATAAGGCAGCCTAAGGAAAGCTTTATATACTTATCTAATGTCAATGTCTAGTAAGGCTCTATGAAGTCATTTAGATGTTATTATAAACTCCCGAGGTGACCCGCTGCTTCGGCGAACAGAAAGGCAGCATGCGCACCTCTTCAGGATAATGTGCCTGGCTTCGGATGGAAGATTGTGTAACGGATATTGTCAGCTCTTCGATGGCGTCGGAGATCGGGCATTACGTTCACAATGCGGGTTCCGTAGTTAATTTGCGGTATCGTGAAAGGGCCTTTTCAAAAGGCGAAGGAGCAATCAAACCCAAATGTCAACCCTGTTCTTTTCTTTGGTGTTCGAATAGAGGAAGAAGAGCGTGAAGCCGATGCGCTTTACAACGGACCCCCGTTACAATGAATTACTCAGCCATGCCACAAAGCAAAGATATACAATCCGATAGTCACAACAATGTGTGGCTTCCAAGCAACTGGTCGGGTTAACATGTCAGGTTAATGTGTCTGGGTTCACTGTCCAGATGACGGATTGTATTGAGGGCTTCTCCCTCTTGCCTTCCTTACATGCCCCCCAGATAGACATGCATATGTTTCTATGCATATTTAGCATGATTTATTTACCTGTTATCACAAAACCCTGGGTTCCACCATATCGAATATCCATATCATGACCCTTCATGCTATATATTCAGTTAAAAATTGAAAGCTTTGATGATCGTAGTACGGTACAAAAGAGTGATGGGGCAGCCGGGAGGAAAAGAGATTCCCAGCTCGGTTCACCGTACTGATACATAATCAGGCGACAATCTCTATAATAAGTCAGACTTGGGTAACTAGGTGCGTAACGCAGTCATTGCATTGTTTTCAAACAGAAGTGCTAGGTTAGCTTTTTAAAGCCAAATAAACCGCAAAATAATATAATTGATAACCAGTATTAAAAAAAATATATATATATATTGTGTATATATTTTGTTTTTTCGCAATTCAGTGGGTCGAGGAAGCTGGAGCCGGCAGCAACTTCATCCAGTATACATAACATGAAATTTAAGGGGCGTTATGGTGAATTTGTTTAACTATTCCAAGTACCTGGCTGTGAAGCGGCCTGTTATACAGAACTCTGTGTGGAGTCCTTGGCTTGCAGGGTTCCATAAACTGTTTTATATATATATATATATATATATATATATATATACTTGTTTAAAATTATTTTGTTGGAGTTGTCTTAATTCTAGCAAATTTTTATCATTTTTTTCCAATCATATTTTAGTTTTTTGAGCTCGATAGAACCCGAAATACATCCCAACAATGCTGCTCCGCTTTGTTTAGCAGAACAAACGCTTTTTGACAAAATCTAGCGTTCCAAATGATTCAGTTTCTTTTTAATGTTTCAATCCGGATTTTTTTTTTTTTTTTTTAATCGTGTAAATTATCGTGGAGACTTCATAATTATAACGGTACTCAGCGGCACAAAGAAAACTCACTGAATGCGGCTGAAAAGCTCCCCTAGAACCAAAACACTTAAATGTATCTGCAGGATCAAAATGATAAGGAAAGACTAACGGGATCTCCGTGCGGCTCGGAGGGGAGAAGAGGAGAGAGGGAGAGACATTTAAATACATAAAGGGGGGGGGTGTTTATTTGAAAGGATGAGAGGCCGTAATTTAACACTAGAGGTTCAGTTTTAATTTACTGAGAGGGTGGTAGATAAGTGGAACAGCCTCCCAGCAGAAGTGGTAGAGGGTAATACAGCGAGGGTATTAAACATGTATGGGATAGACATACGGCTCCTGAATCCAAGACGAGATCAACGACTGAAGGAAAGGAGGAAAACTGGTAGACTTGATGGGCTGAAAGGTGTTTGAAAGCCATCAATCCCTCGGTAAAGCACCCTTTTGGTACAGAAGAGGTTAATTGTTACCAGCATGCCTTTAGGGTAGAGATATAGCTGTGTTCATGCGCATCCTGGCACAGCGCGTCGTGTTACATGCCCAATACAACCGACGGCAAAGGAAGAAAGAAATGATTGCGGTAATAGCGAGCGCAGAGTACATTTACAGTTCCATATCCTCTTTCCTAGAGCTTTACTTTCCCTATAAAGGGAAATCTTATAGTGTTTGTCTTGTTGTTTATTTTGTCATACCTGCCAACTGTCCCAGATTTGTTAACAATAACCTGCTATCTGGGTTATTCCGCTATCACTATCATGCTTCTCTGGTAAAAATGTGTCTATTTTCCACAATATTTTCTGCTGTAGGCTGATGTGCGACATCATAGCTGTCTCATGTGAGTCCTCGCGCGTCCCCGTGCTCCCAGGCCACGATGTATCCAAACCTGCAAGGGCCGGACTCAACGAACTCCTCGTCATAAAATCTATTCACAAAATCATTCCGCTCAGATTAGAAATTGCTTTTATATAATTAGTGCTGTAATTGTAGGGCTTTATTATGTTATTATGTTACCAGACGATTTACACGGAACGCTGGGGGTTAAACAACATTCTTTCCAAGTGCTCCCAGGCGCGGAGTGATGTTGAGTTGAGTTGCCCAGGCGCTGAGTGACGGCGAGTTGAGTTGCCCAGGCGCGGAGTGACGGCGAGTTGCCCAGGCCGGGCTGAAATATGTGGCACTGTGACTGTATATAAAAGTCGGTTTAGTCGCCCATTAGTCGAGATTTGACGCTGACTTGGTTGGGTTCACTGGCAGCGTGCAGCAAGTCACCGGGGAACTCGTCTGTTCACAGAAAGCTGACAGTCAGGTTGAGGATTGGTTTGAGCGTCACCCAAACAAAGACCAGCGAGACCCCTTTATGGAGAACTCACTCCAGAGTTATTTAACCCCAGTAGGACTCCTAGGCCTGGTCTGGAAATTGTCTGACTTTGTAGTAGGAATGGATGGAAGAGACGCGATAGCAGGTGGAGCATTAACCTCCTCCATTGTCTTCCCATGGTGCTGATAGAAAGCTGTGCTACAGATACACGCCTACAGATACATGCCTACAGATACATGCCAACAGATAGATACACGCCTACAGATACACCCCCACAGATACACGCCTACAGATACACGGCTACAGATACACCCCCACAGATACACGGCTACAGATACACGCTTACAGATACATGGCTACAGATACACCCCCACAGATACACGCCTACAGATACACCCCCACAGATACACGCCTACGGATACATGCCTACAGATATACACCGCTACATTTATACACCCCTACAGATATACAACCCTACAGATATACACCGCTACAGATATACACCGCTACAGATACACCCCTACAGATATAAACCGCTACAGATATACACCGCTACAGATACACCCCTACAGATATACACGCCTACAATAGATACATGCTACAGATACACCCCCACAGATACACGCCTACAGATGCTGCTTCTAGCATCAAGAAACAGTCCTGTTAAGATGATCAGATGCTGGCTGAGTGTGATAGGTTCACATGGAGGCCAGATTGAAACAAGAACAAAAAGGAATGTGTCATTTTTTTTGTTCCAGTCCAAATGTTTGCCTTTCTTCCATGCAAAAAATGCATCTTGAGTTATCGTTCCTCTGTTTCTGTGACATGTATGTAATAACTGTAATATCTGCTCATGTAATAACTGCTGATTAGGCCCCATAGCCGGTTTCCAATACTGGATCTTAGTGCCGTGTCCGTGTGGGGGGGGGGAATGTCTTCTACATCAAATAAAAATATTATCCTATTAAATATACGCTAGGTAACGGGTAGGAAATATTTAAGGCACGGCACCTTTCCTGAGATAATTATTAGACTTCAGCATCCGGAATGTCAGTTGGTTCTTTTCTTTTTCTTCAAAGAACATGTTGTCACAGAATTAAGATGGCATTCGTTCAGATACCCTGCGAGCCAATCGATTTCTGCCCGCACAGGCATTTGGCAAGCGGAGCCCTATTTTCAATACACAGGCCTTTTGTTCACATTTTCCACGCCTGGATGTGGCTTATGTTGTACTGTGCCTGAAAATATTTATTTTCTGTATTACTTAGGCCTGTTCCGATACGGGGGAGTTTAACCCGTATCTTCTGTATTAATCTTACGAGAGAAATCCTCCCGTTTAGCCAAATATAGTTTATAACGTGATTGGCACCTATAGGACTGACTGAAGCATCTCAATGTGTCCGGCTCGGAGGAGAGAAGGGAGAGGAGAGAAACAACCGGCCATCATCTAAAACTAGAGGGTCAGAGGCTGAGATGGAATGTAAGGAAGTTTTACTTTACTGAGAGGGTGGTAGATAAGTGGAACATCCTCCCAGCAGAAGTGGTAGAGATTAATACAGCGAGGGGATTTAAACATGCATGGGATAGGCATATGGTTCCTGAATCTAAGACGAGACCAACGACTGATTAAGGTCTGAGTCTTTACGGCAGGAGAAACGGGGAGACTAGACGGGCCGAAAGGGGCCGATCTGCAGGGAGAGTCTATGTTTCTGTATTTCAACACGAGGAATAATAAAGTTTCATAGAGAGCAAACATTTATATTATATGAATCTAAATGTTTAGATGGTAAAAAAAATCATCATTTATTGTTAGAAACATTGTGCTAGCAGGATGGCAGATGTATAGATCAAGAGACAGGTAGGTTTGAGAAACGTCTGTGTTGTCTATCATTTATGACATCATAACGCGGGCAAATTATATAAAATGGGTCGTACAATTTTCCTTCTCTATTTAGGTTTGATTTTTTTGCGGGGGGGGGGGGATTATCTTAAAATAACCTTTTTATATATCATATGGACAGATATGATATCTGTTGGAGCTGCTTGCAACCTACATATCCGGGATCCAGAGGCATATTGCTTCTGGATCCGGGACTCGGACATGTAGGTTGCAAGCAGCTCCTTGTAATGGAGTCTTTGGTTTTGTGCGGAGAGGAGTCAAGTGATCGTGTTTGTTTCTCATAACTCACTGATTAGTAAGAAGATCGTTATCTCACATCGTTAAAAATATATGAACAGGAGCCAAGGGTGGAAACCCAACGCCACCCCAACTCTTTGTTTCCATCGCCGCGTAATAATTAATTCACGACCGTTCCGTGTTGAGGTGCAGACCGCCGCTCGTCCTGTATCGGTTATCCGCGCGATAGAACGCTTTCTAGGGTAGCTGAAGGGATTATAAAATAATAAAGGCTGGAGACCTCAATTAAAACGGTTTTCAGGTCTTTTTGACCTATTGTAGAGTTTCAGAACACAATCTCTTCTATGGAGATTGTCAGACATCATCCTGGATTAAAAGGCCAACTCCAGCGCCATGAAACGTTCTTCGACCCGCATAGAATTCCAGGCAAAGCCCGGGGTTCTGGAAGACATTGTTAGCTCTGCAGCAGTTTCTATTCACTAGGAACATAAATTAATGACCGTGTCTACGGAACGGGAGCGTTAATAACGAGAGAGACGGAAGAGGTTAGGGTGACCTCTTGGTGGTGATGCGTAGGATTAATGGGAAACATTGTAAACTTTTAGGGAAAGAATATAAACCTAATGTCGTTGACCTTCTTCAACAATCATTTTTGGGAATTCCTACCGGCGCTGTTTATTCTTCTATATATACAATTTTACTGATACCCAGCAGCATATTCTGTGGCGGCCCCTCTGCTGTGTAATGACCGGGGCCCTTGTACCCGTTTGCCGAGTTCAGCGATACATTATAATTGTTTTCCTAATTTCAGTAATCGTGCAGATCCTGAGATCGGGATGTAAACATGGCGGCTCCCGTAGTATACACATAGGGTGTGTGATAATAGGTATATATTGCTTAAACACAACTATAGAGTGTATAGAGCTGTAAAATATGGGACGTGATACAGTGATGATCTGACTGGTTATTGCACGGTTGCTTTTGAGGACCTTGTTGCTTTTTAGCGCACAAACAACTGTTTTGATATTTCGAGTGCGTGCCCGGCAGTCCTGGAAGCCTTCCACGTGGAATTTGTTTCCGATCGCTTGGAATAATTCATTATCTGTTACAGCTTGCTGGCTCATTTACCCATCTGACACGCAGATCCTGAAATCCAACTAATCATAAACAGATCAAATGTATTCTTTGATAAAATCTCTGTCTTGTGTACTGTGCAATCCCTTGTTTGTATACTGAATTTTAGAGCCACAGCCATATTTTATATATATATATATATATATATATATATATATATATATACCATTCTACTATTGAATTTTGTCCAGCACTGATGGGGTTAATGTTGTAAATGACTATTGTAGCTGGAAACGGCAGATTTTTAATGGAATCTCTTCATAAGCGTACAGAGGCCCTTTATCACTCCCATCACTCCTGTGTTCCAATGGCCCTTTATCACTCCCATCACTCCTGTGTTCCAATGGCCCTTTATCACTCCCATCACTCCTGTGTTCCAATGGCCCTTTATCACTCCCATCACTCCTGTGTTCCAGTGGCCCTTTATCACTCCCATCACTCCTGTGTTCCAATGGCCCTTTATCACTCCCATCACTCCTGTGTTCCAATGGCCCTTTATCACTCCCATCACTCCTGTGTTCCAATGGCCCTTTATCACTCCCATCACTCCTGTGTTCCAGTGGCCCTTTATCACTCCCATCACTCCTGTGTTCCAATGGCCCTTTATCACTCCCATCACTCCTGTGTTCCAATGGCATGTTGTGTTCGCTGATCCAAGTTTAAGTTTAAAAGGGCAATTGATGGTTAGAGAACCCTTTTGTTACCGCTAGAAATTTCTAGTGGCCCTATGGGGCCTGATTGGCCAGTTGGGTAATAATCCTCCTGGGTATGTGTGCCTAGTCTCCCTTGGTGTTCATTATATCTGTTATTGGCACCAGATCTGGGGATTAAAATCTGCTCCGGCATTTTAAGGTGAACAGGCTTACACGTGTATGAAGTACACGGCTACATGTATGAAGTCTGTGTCCGAGTGCTATATAGGCGATAAAGGTATGTAAGAGGTGCTATTAGACAACAGCCCCGCCAGGCATTTGCCTGATGGCCGGTCCTGGCCCGCTTGGTGTAACAGGGCTACATCGTGGTGCAGGTCACTTATTCCAGGTCATACAGTCAGTGACAAATAACACCGAGCCACAGGAGAGAACCCAAAGCTTGTGTTTAATCTTTTCTGCATTAGAAGGAATTTTCCTTCATAAACAGCCAAACCGCATATTTTTCCCATCATTAATCCAAACCGTGGCTCAGGCTGACAGCAAATGAGTTTAGAGTAAAACCTTTTACATGATCTAAACTTACAGGAACGTTAAACATGTTAATATCAACACAAGAGAAATAATCCGACGCAAAGCCGCCCAAGCAGCCGTCACATGTAGGAATCACAGATACTCGTTACTGAATATCACGCGTGGACAGGATCAGTACCGGTGTGCGAGAAAACTATTTTCCTTGTTTTTTAAAAGAAAAGCAAATTTTGTCCAGTAAAATGGATCAGAAATCCAGCGCAGACGGGGTTAATGACTATTGTAGCTGGAAATGGCTGATTTTTTATGGAATCTCTTCATAGGTGCCCAGAGGCCCTTTATCACTCCCATCACTCCTGTGTCCCAACGGCCCTTTATCGCTCCCATCACTCCTGTGTTCCAATGGCCCTTTATCACTCCCATCACTCCTGTGTTCCAATGGCCCTTTATCACTCCCATCACTCCTGTGTCCCAATGGCCCTTTATCGCTCCCATCGCTCCTGTGTTCCAACGGCCCTTTATCACTCCCATCACTCCTGTGTTCCAATGGCCCTTTATCACTCCCATCACTCCTGGGTCCCAATGGCCCTTTATCACTCCCATCACTCCTGTGTTCCAACGGCCCTTTATCACTCCCATCACTCCTGTGTTCCAACGGCCCTTTATCACTTCCATCACTCCTGTGTTCCAATGGCCCTTTATCACTCCCATCACTCCTGTGTTCCAATGGCCCTTTATCACTCCCATCACTCCTGTGTTCCAATGGCCCTTTATCACTCCCATCACTCCTGGGTCCCAATGGCCCTTTATCACTCCCATCACTCCTGTGTTCCAATGGCCCTTTATCACTCCCATCACTCCTGTGCTCCAGTGGCCCTTTATCACTCCCATCACTCCTCTGCTCCAGTGGCCCTTTATCACTCCCATCACTCCTGTGTTCCAATCACCCTTTATCACTCCCATCACTCCTGTGTTCCAATGGCACGTTGTGTTCGCTGATCCAAGATTACATTTAAAAGGCTAATTGATGGTTAGAAACCCCTTTGTAATTATGTTGCAGCCAGAAATGTCCTTGTTTTCCATGAAAACAGCAAAGTAACCCCAAACTTTTAAACTCTCTCTCTCTATATATATATATTTATATATACACACAAATTTTTGTTGGTTTAAAAATATTAGGAAGCCTTAAAGTGTATCTTACATTTAGGATTTAGCAGCAACCCCCCCCATACACTCGCAAAAGCAACACCACAAAAAATTAAAGGGACCACACAGCTATCTAATGCATTAAAGCAGCAGAGATCCCGGACGGAAAAGCTCTTTTATCCTTCTTGTTGCTAATTTGTTTTTACTTTGTTTGTTTTTTTAAACACTTTAAATAATTTAAAGTTCTTTCAACGCAGAATTCAGACCGTTGATAAATTTAATCTCCTGTTAATAAGATGCCCACGATACGAAGAAAAAAAAAAGGTAATTAGAGCTCGGGGCCGATGAACCGTGCCACGCGCTGATTAACGTTCTGCAAGGAGAGCGACGTCGCTCAGCCTCATTGTGCTCTAACAAATTGGCGGCTGAAAGAGACAACAAAATCCCATTTTATTCCGGAAGACGAGAAGCGACTGGGAGCCGCCGTCCTTTCTTCTCTGCTTTCAACATCGACTGATACAATAAACCTCGTATTTTTTTTTTTCGGCACAAAAAAAAACACTTAATGGCACTTAAATGGAAATCCAATTGAAACGAGGAAGAAGTCATTTTCTGAGAATGTTTTATAGGTTATAAGACAAACAGTTTACCGGCTGGATCTGCAGCCAAGGTCACGGTAAAGTGCCTCGGGATGCGAAAATAACCGCTCTTACGGCGTGTGATGGATTACAGCTGTCTAAACAGTTATTTTAGGTTAAATGCTGCAAAAAAACTCACATCCAACATCTACAAGTAACGGTCATGTGGTACATAAGGTTAAAAATTAGGCTGGAGATGAGCATTTAATGACGGAGCAACCCAAATAATCCCAATATACCTCTATAAACACTCAATGCCACGACTAAAACATTCAGAACGGGCATTTGCCTAAATGTGGCTGATTGTAAGCTCTTGAGCCGAGCTCTCAATACCTAATGTATCGCTTCGTTTTAGTCTGTTCTGGTTTCGTCAGACCCTTTGAACGTAGGGACTGTAAGAAGCGGCACAGGAATTGTTGGCACTATATAAATAAAAGGAAATAATGTGGCATTGCCAGTTGGTACACAAAGGCTAGAGATTGCCCCAAAACAGGGAGATCTAAAAAAAAAAAAAAAAATGAAATTAAAAATGGTTTACTGTTCCTTTAAGATGAATTATAACTTTATTTAAATTGCGTGTTTGTCCACGAAATGATCCGATTCCTTACTCCGTTACATTTCAGTTGTCGCTAAATAAAACAAAAATCACTCAAAAAAAAAAATATATGGAAAAAATATATATTTAATTTATATGAGAAAGGAGAATAAGACCGCGCGTGCCTTTTGTTGACGGCTTTTAATACAAGACATGCCATTTTTTAGATATTTGAACGTTTCTGCCTAATTGTTGGCAAAACTTAATTTAAATTGCGGAAAGCGGGCGTTTGACATCATTTCCTGTTTCCTGCTACAGCAGCCAATCTGGAAGTGGAGCGGAGAACGCCATGCTGCTTCCCAACATAAGAGGATAAGGCAATTTTTTTTAAAAAATTGCAAAATATCTTACAAATTAAGTATTATTTAAAAAATAATTAGAATAAAGATAATTGCATTACTTTTGGTAATTTCATTTTTTTTCCCATTGTAATGCAGATGTGACAGAAAAAAATCATATTTTTGCAGGTTTTTCAGCATATTTTTTATGAAACCGTTTTGAATTCTGTTTATTTGCGGATAGATGCGATCACTTAAGTCATGTTTCAGAATTCACCCAAATTTTACAATTCTGAGGATCCTGAGATTTGCTGACCTCTTTGGAATTATACAAGGACATAAATCATACGTCGCTTATTACCCAGCCTCTTCTGTTTCTCAATCAAATAGATATGTGTATTTTTAACTGTAACTCGCTTTAACCGGACTCAGGAGTCCAAATCCATAGAAATATTGGGCTATTTTGTTCAGAATGATTGTGTTCCGTTTTAGCAGCAATTACCATTAACTCCAGCCGCACTTTACCGCATACAATAGCCGAGTATCCCCTTTACATTAAATCATCTCTCTCTGTGTACAAATGCACAGCGGGATTTATGTGCATTGACGCTCCTTCCCTGCCCCCGACGATTTGCGTCGCAGGAGGTGCATGCGCGCGTACTCACCCGCAGCCAGCTCCGACGCTGGTTAGTGTGAGCGTTTCAGGGGGTCTAATGAGATCCCCCACGTGCTGAAAGCCACAGCTGGCACAAAGAGTGCATGTAATAATGGCTGCTCTGCAGGTAAGTGGCTTCATGGATGCAGTTTAATACTGACTGGGAACCGAGGCTGCATCATTGATGATATTAATATAATGCTCCCTATCATAACAATAGGTTTGTTCAGCCACTGGTGGTATACTCAACGAGAGTATAAGAGCAGCCATTCATATCCAGCCATGGCTGCAAGTCCCATGGATGCGTTTCGGCCCCTATCAGGCCCTGCTAGACATGATCTGAGTAGTGGACATGCCCTTAGGCCTCTCATCAATGGAATACTTTTCATGTCTTGAATATAATTCTAACAATGTTTTATTTCCCCCCCTCCCCCATTGTCTTTTGAAGGTGATGTGATGAACTTGCCGCCGTATCTTAGGATGGACTTTTTATTAAACCGAGGTGCTTCAGGAACTAACAGAGACTTGGGATTAGGGCAGGCTTGCTTGGAACCTCAGAAAAGTCGAACCCTGAAGCGGCCAACGGTCATGGAACCGATACCCATGGAAAACCCATCGGCACGGGAAGTACAGTCATGGCAGCCTAGCGCCGTGGCGCCTTTACCTCCGCGGGAGGGAACAGAGCTAGGACAGGCAGCTAAAATAAGCAGTTCGCAAGAATCCCTGCTGGACTCCCGGGGTCATTTAAAAGGAAACAATCCATATACAAAATCATACACCCTGGTATAACAAAAAAAAAAGGTTGTAAATACTAACAACTAAAACAAAATGCAAATCAAAAGCTACCTTTTTCTACTGAATACCAACATTTATAATTTAAAGGAAAAAAAAATAAATAAAAGGATTGCCAAAACATTTAAAAAGAAGAATTTACAGACAGTGCAAAGACTCGACACTTTTTTTTTTTCTTTTGTTCAGCTATGAAATATTCATCTTCCTGGATGTCAAACTCTTAAAAAAAAAATAAAATAAAAAAATTCTGCCACATTTTTAATAATTTTCTACATAATGGTGCATGAGGACATATTACTTGAATTCCAGCACACCCAGGCAAGGAGTACAATTGATGCGGAATCGTAAAACGGCAGTTACCTGGAGAAGTTATCTTTGCACTTTTTTTTTTTTTTTTTCATTTTTTTTTTATTAATCATTTTGTGTCCTCTTCTTTTGTTACATAGAGCGCTATCAGAGAAGATAGACTGTTTCTATTTAATTTTTTTTTATTATTATTTTAAGTTATATTGATGACATACTGCATTTTGTCTATAAGAAATAAAGGGTCTTTTGCCTTCTGATGTGACGCCTGCTTTGATTTGCTGGCTCAGTTAGGTAGAAAATGCACTATACTGAGGCTTTAATGCTTTGATTTCCCCCCTCCCCCCCATGGTGCTCCAAATATTACACACACAAAAATAAAAACACGGATTAAATGTCCAATTTATTTTTTACATATTATCCATGAAGCTGTTTGAATAATACCTCCTTTTCATTTATCAGGTCTGATTACCAGCGCTGCTTTCAATGTGAAGTTAAGTATGAAATATGATAAGGGCTGTCTTTAAAAGAAAAAAAAAATGTCTCTTTTTAACCAAATTCCCCATGCTGGTTTTCTTTGGTATTCTACGTTGTGCGGGTTCAAATTGGTTCTTTACAATTTAATGGAAATTCATCATACCTGAACGCAAACGCTTTATCTGAAGTTAAAAATACTTTCTATGCATCCTCCATAACAAACTGTTAGGGTCATGTCTCACGTGTAACTATTTACCCCTTCCTCCTAGCCTTACTATGGGTAAAGGAGATGCCAAAAAATAAAAAACATAAAAAATAAAATTGAACAGTCCGACCCAAAAGATCCTACGATCATTCATTAATTAGCGCCTTAATAGAGACGCCCAATATATGTATGCTAAGCGCATACATCAGTTATTATATTACCTTAATTCCCCTACAGGTATTCGCAGCATTTCAAAGGAAGAAGAGTTCTTAAAATTAAAAAATATATATATTTTTTCTTAAAACAAGGTTATCTGGGCTAAAAATAGACTTACTGATAGAAATAATCCGTTCATGGCTTGATAAAGTTATAAATTATGTTTACAGAATATTTTGCGCTGACAAAGTTTAATGAACCAATAGGAGATGGAGCCTGTGCCCTGTGTCTATGCCATTGGCTGAACAGTGTTCTAATTTGGAATGCATATGCATATAAATGATATGTTAATAGACACATAACCTTTATGATACTATAGCCACAAAAACTATTTAAATTGTGTAAACATTGCAGTTGCCGCGTTGTATTGTGTGAATTTCCATTGAATTGACATACAAAAGATCGATTTTGGGGGGGAATGCCCTTGAATTCTTTAAGAGTGAAATGTGATTGTAAAGAATAATTATAGCCCCGATCAGATATTTTGGTGTCTGTACCAAAGTACAACTTAATACCTATAGCCCGGTTGGCCTAAGGTAAGATGGAGTACTCGGTGGATGGTGATACTCTTTGCTGGGCCAATGTAGAAGAAGATGGAAGCTTGTATCTGAAGAAGACTTCTCTTAAGGTCCCAGAAGCTCATGTCATTCTACATCATTGGTCCATCAAAAGCTATCACCGTGATCTTAAGGACAAGGAGTATTCCTTTGGCTCTGTAAGAATTAATAGTAACCGATGTAATATTGTGATATCTTATTACGAGGAGTCCCGGGTCAGTGATTGATTGGAATTGGAAAGTTCACCAAGAAAATTAGGGTTACCATCTTTATCCTGTTTTGAGTGATTGAAAACACCTGCCATGAATCTTAACTATGGACCTGTTGTAAAGAAGAAATATATAATTTGTGAGTTTTAATGTTTCTCTGTTGAACGCACCCAATAATACCTCTTCTCAGGAGAACATCCATTATGGAAGCCTCAATAATGGGTAACGGTGAATTTAAAGGGCTACACACCATGGCTGAGATGTAGTTTGTTGTACTAAATCCTTAAGCCCTCGAATGATGCATTGTTACCCCAAAAACAATTAAGCCCCGTAACTTTTATGGGGCAAGAAGGGGGCGGCTTCCCCAGGTGCTGCAAGCTGAAGGACACACATGATCTACACCTGGGGCAGGTAATCAAATGCTGCCCCGGGTGCCAAGAGCGCTAGTTACGGCTCTGAGGTCTGAATGCTATTTAGTGATTCAGACACAACTAACATGAATACCTTTTGAGTCTTCTGTGGGATGTTCTCATGAGCAGTTGTCGTGTTAATGCTTTCAAATATTGTGCTAGATCTACAAAAAGAGTTAATTATATTTATTGGTACCCTTTTACACAGTTTATATTATCAGTTTATTTTAATACGGGGAAAATTGGATGGCAAACCTTTTAAATGATTTGAGAAAACCATGAAATCCTCGATGGACATTAATAATATTTTTTTTTTCCAAAAAAAAATATTATTTTTTTCAACTAAACGGAACAATTATTTAAAATATATATATATATTTTATTCCATGTGATGTCACTTTTTTTCATACTTTAATTTTGCTGTAAAATGTAAAAAAAAAAAAAAAAAAAAGTTGTAGAATTACTGCATCCTTTAATATGACAATTAATGCTGTGAAATGAAATTATAATTCCCAAATTTCGACGTGAGAAATATCTTTGTAATGTCATCATATGCTGTATGATTGTATACAGATATATATATGTCGAGCCTTCGATTGTTTAACCCTTGGAGTGTTGGAGGGGTCCACAAAGTGGCATTAGAGGCCAAAACTCACGTTGGACTAAATATGGAGACAATATTTACTGTGATCTTTAGCGGAGTCTGTAGCGTTAATTATTGCTACTTTGTTTCATTAAGTGAAGTATATTTTTGTAGCCAAGTAGATTTCCAATTTATATTTTTTTCAGGGAAAAAAATAAACTTTTATTTCGAATATTGTCCCAGCAGAAAAAAAAAACCAAGATGAAATGTAGTCTGTTCCCATAGAAATGTGGTAAATATGTATGTCATACATTATATTATAATTATAAAATATTAATTATAAATAAAAGGTAATAATAATATTCCAGCACGGATAACATCTAAAAATCTTTAAAAAAAAATCTCTAAAGGCCCGCCATTATTCTTATATTCATTCCTTCCGTACGGGCCTCTAGGTAGCAATTTTACGGCCTATTTAAACAGAACTGGAGCATTGGTGTAGAGAGAACTAATATTAATAATTTTACAAGCAGGAATAAAAATTAAAAATGTATTCAAATTAAATTACGAGGGTTTTCTCCACCTTTGCTGTCTTAAAAAAAATTATATATATATATATCTATATATATATAAAAAATGGGGTTGATATTTGGGTTGAGCTCAATAGCCTTTTTTTCAACCTAAATTACTATAAATATAATTCACAAAATAATATTATTCACTAAACTCACAATATTCACTATTTTGGTAGCAGGCTGGGAAGACATTTGGTTAATTGTTTTACTTCCTTGTCACAAAATAAGTAAAGTACACCTAAGAGAAGTCTCTAGAAAAATAAGATTTTTAGAAAGTAAACACATTTTTAACTTTTATGTTACCAAACCCACATATTTTAATTTTTTTTTCGCTGTAGATTTTGAGTGCCACGGGATAAATGATAAAATGATTGCACCTTAGAAAATCATGACATTAAAAAAAATAAAGGGTTTATTTTATATTTTGAGTTAACCATTCGGACGTAAATTTTATTCCGCACTGTGTATCCGAATCCTTTTTCTTTTATTAAAATGGCGTCTGTGCCTGTTGGGAAATTACTTTTCTCCCTTAGAAATATCGGAATGGAATAAAACTGTGAGATAAGAATTGTACTCGACTATACACACGTCCTAGCTGTTAATCTGTCTGTTATTCACAATCCCGATCGCTGTTATCTTAGATTTGCACCGAAGATTTGAAATTCCTGTATGTTAACTTAATTTTTTGTGTTACGGGTAATATCAGAAATCCAGTTTAAATCCCAGTATAATCCCAGTATAATCCAAGCATCCATCATCAATGTTTAGTTCATTGGAGACTTTTATTTCACAATATTTGATGCCCCAACCATAGAAACATTGAATTTAAGGGCAAATTAGCCCGATTCAGCCCATCTAGTCTGGGGTAAAACCTTAATCAGTCCTTGGACTCGTTTTAGGCCCAAATGGACGGGTCTAATATCAGCCAGGCTTAAATATGGTGTTTGGCAAATAGGAGTCCTGCCCTGCTCCGGGGTTTGGGGTATGATCATGCTAATGCTAAAATTCAATAGTTTTGTTGTATTTTCCCATTTAAATGTAAATTTCTGGAAAAAAATAATAAAAAGACCTCAATTTAACTAAATTTTTTTAACCCACTGTATGTAAAGTACACCATTGCGTCAAGGTTTTAATAACCCATTTGGAGGGGGGTATGATTGACCTGTAACGATGACATCATGGATATTGTGCGGAACAAATAAGTGTACGTATATATATTTTTTTTTAATATGAAAATTGAATTTTCAGATTCTTTGCCTATTTATTTCTGTTCGAAAAACAAATGTGTTGTTAAAGAATGGTTTAAAGGTTGTGTGGGGAAGAAATACAAAAAAAGATGAGAATTGCCAAGTTTTTGTAAAAATACTGCACAATTAAAATAAAAAAAATCTGCTTTTTTTTATTATTTATGAGCAAATTATTGATTTTCTTTACATTGCTCAGAAATGAAAAAAAAAACCTTTTTGTTTTTAATGTTTTATTTTAAATTTCATGTATGACGGTACGCACCTGTCCCTGTATATTCCGTGATGTCATTCCGCCGCTGTTTGCTGTGAAGCCTTGTACTCTGTTGGGGCATCTGAAAAGTTGATGGTGATACCGAATTTAATGGCGGCAGAGAGAGCGCAAAGATGCCTTTTTCATGTTTCAATAATTTGTTTTAACCTTTTCAGGTTCAGGAGGGGAATGCCCTTCCCCCACTGGGATTTAACACTCACTATGCACTATACGCTTACAGATTTCTTTTTAAATATAGCAATTTATTATTGAAAAAACAGCCATCTCCCCCATAACGATATCTGCATTTTTATTTTTTTTGGGATTTTTATTATTACCCGTCACTGTGTGTTTGGATAATAGGTATTAGATGCGGCGGGGTGTGTAGGATGTTGGATTTTTGATATTTGATCTGATCCGGTGTTTCACTATAAACAAATTCTCACCCGTCTTTGCCTCGGTTTTTCCAGTTACGATTAAGTTAATAATTAAAAGATTCTCACTTGCACCATGTGTCCTGGCTTCTTATTTCCATATCATTTATTTTCTCGTGAATATTTGCAGGAATGATAAAATGTGCTGAAAAGTCCTACAAGTTTATGGGCGGCCTTGGACCTCAAAGCTCAGAAGTCTCGGGGAATCACAGGAGATTACAGAGCATCTGGGGCAATACTTTATTCTCTGGATGTGGGCAACAATATGGAGTCCCTTCACCCGCTTTGTGGCTTTCGACAGGATTTTGGGGGCTTTCTGTGGGATGTTTTGCCCGTTCATCCAGTAGAGCGTTTGTGAGGTCAGGTGCTGATATTGGACGAGTCGCCTGTCTCACAATCTCCGCTCCAGTTCATCCCAAAGGTGTTTGATGGGTTAAATGTCAGGGCTCTGTGAAATCTCCAGAGTCCAGGTGAGGTGGCTTTACCCCACTCCAGCCATCGCTTGGCATTGTGCACAGTGATCTTCAACTTGTGTGCAGCAGCTCAGCCATGGAAACCCATTTCATGAAGCTCCCGACGCACAGAGCTTGAGCCGATGTCTCTTCCGGAGGCAGTTTGGATCTCTGTATTGAGAGATGCTTTAGAGGACAGATTTTTACACACTCAACGGCCCCACTCAGTGAGTGTGTGTGACGTAATGCTCCTAGATACTTCCATCTTATAATAATAGCACTTACAGTGGACAGATCTAGAAGGGTAGAAACTTCACAAACTGACTTGTGGTAAAGGTGGCATCCAATGACGGCGCCGCGCTTAAAGCCACCAAGCTTATGGGTACGACCCGTTCTCCCACTAACATCTGCCTACGGGCAGTTTATATACCCCTGTTAGTAACGGGTACGGCTGAAACACCTAAACTACATAATCAGGACGGGGGTCCAGGATTTGTGTTTGGCTGAATGCATGTCCGGCAAGCCTAGGAACTGGGGAGGGGGGTAGGGTAAGTGCATGGGTAATTCTGCAGAATCCATATATCCATATTCAAGGGGTCAAAACTGTAATTTAAGGGGGACACAAATGTTTAAAGCCCAAAATTTTGAGAAGTGTTTTATATCTTCACCCACCGCATACAACTGATTAATACATCGTCCTATGAAGGCATCAAAGCTTACTTAAGACAGATACTTTGAGACCAGTCGGACAGTCGGGGCGATCACTCACTGCACTCCTGGAGCTTTTCTTGTAATTATAGGAATGTCTCCGTTCGGATGAATGTCTCCCTCGTCATTATTAAGTTTTCATGTATTCTGCAGAAGGATGCGGACAGGAGCTCAATATTTAAATAGGGCAGAACTAATACGTTTCAGTACGCGTGCGATAGCTGAGAATAAAAGCAGTAAAGTACATTTTTGTGCTTAAATAACTTGTTTTAATTAAATAATGTTAATCAAATCTCCTTCTCTATTAAACTGTCATTGTTTGAAGACGCAAGGAACATTATGTAAAAGTGATGTTATATCCACTCTACGGAATTTAAAGGTACGTTTTAATGCACATTTTAAGTTTTCAAGCAGCCAATCAGTGGCGAGAACTGTCAGACCACAGAGAAGGGCAGCTGCAGGGCTGCAGCTTCTACCTTGGGTAAGTGATTTTTTTTTTTATTTTTTGTAAAATGCATTGAACTGTCCCTTTAGCACTTCAACAGCAGCGTCATCATTCCTAAAACCCTTACCAGTAAAAATGTCTTTATACATTTTCATAAATGTGTCGCCATGTGACAAAAATTCAGTTTCTGATAGGTTGTTGACAGAAAAACAGAAAAGGCTTCTCAAAGGTTTCTGTATTTTTTATATGATAAAACACCCAGAGGTGGATTAAAACACCAGGTCTGCTATGGTTATTTTGCTTAACGTACTGATGAACTTAATTTTTTGCCCTATGTGGACAAACTTTAAATAAAAATAAATATATATTTTTTTTTAAAAAAAATTAAATATTTAAATAATATATTAAATATATATATATAAATATAATATTAAATACGGACACTTTGCCTCATCCCGGGGCATTTACTGAGCAAGCACTGGAGCAAGATGTCCCCAGCCTGGGGGGAGGGGAAAGAGGCAAATGCATATAGGGGGATTCTGCAGGATTGCAAGGGGGGGGACACCATGTAAAGTTAAAAGGACTTCTCCGCTTTTACCATGTAAAGTTAAAAGGACTTCTCCGCTTTTATTAAACTCCATTTGATGGCTGGAGTGTCCCTTTAATGATCAAAATCCAGAATATGACACATTTTTTTACCGAATCGTAAAACCGCTCAACCACGCATTTTGCAGTTTCTCTGTTCTGAATTAATAATCAACCTTATTTGTTTACAGTTATAAATGTGCCGCCTCGGCGGATCTGCTACCCTTCACGGACTAGTGACTTATTTTTTTTCCTGCCAGCTGGTACATCTAAGGGATATATTTCAGATATAGTCTGTACACTGTGTGTTTATTTATATGTCTTCACTACTAACCCTTATTTATGTTTCCTAAAGATCTACTATTTGAATTTATTAACGTCTTAATTTAAAAAAAATCTTTATATTACACGAAGCATATTGAAAAGCCCTGACGGACGGGCTATCGATCGCCGGCTGGCACTTAGGTGCGGTGACTCTAATGATCTTTTGCTATCACCGGCGATTGATGTTCAAATCAATAAAAACACGCTTCTTAATTTAGAGATAGCTGACTGCTTGCGATTTAACTTGAAAACAGCTGTCTGTGTACTTATTTCTAATTTAACCATTTTGGATCTCCGTGGATCTTATCCCCTTAAGGACAATGGGCGGTCCCTAAACCCAGTGAAAACGATGCATTTTGAGACTGTACATGTACGTGCTTTGTCATTAAGGGGTTATTCTCCCAAGGATCGACGTGATGTTTGTTTGTAGGTCCGTTTAGTTAAAACTCGACCACCAATATGTAAAAACTGAAAGAAATGATTCCATTCAAGTCGTATTACACCATAAAGACCGTGCGGCCATGTTTTTGGTCACAACCACCACTTGGACCTTCGCTGGTCTTCTACTTCATTAACGTGCCGATTGACGAAACGGCACAGAAGGGTTGCTGGCCAATAGCCCCTCCATAGTTACGAGATTTGCCGCTGGGGTCCTTCAGTGTGGGGGCCGCTGGCTGGATACAAGCCGCCATTGCCCTGCCGGTGTCTCTTGGTCATCCCTGGTAACATCCCATTGTTGTGTTAAATAATTGTATAAATGGTTTACGAGAGAATAATAATCATAGCAGTTGGTTGGTCAGTATCTGGTGGGGCCATTGGGGCCCCTTTGCCTCATTGTTGATGAGATAAAGTTCTCTAAAAAGTATATTTTGCTGAATTCGTAATGTAACGGTTATGAACGGGTTAATTGCTCCTGCTGAGTTGAAAGGGACTGAAGGGGTTAAGCACCATTACTAGGTTGGCTTGAATTCTCGGCTTATTCTGAGGCCCTGTGCGTTTTCGGCTTATTGATCTCCTGTCTGATAGCTCCCTGGCCCTTGAAGGCCAGTATTTGGACTTTCTGAGGCCCTCCATAAAAGTTCTGGCACCGCAGGCCTTGCCGCTGCCCCCATTATCCTCTTTTCCGCTGCCGAGGCTTTTGCTGGCCGTGTTATCCAATTAAGGTGGACAAAAAAAAGCTATTGACTGATTGGCCTTCATCAATACCTCTTCCGATCCAATATACTCTTGGATAATTAGTACTTTGTGAACATACAATTAGAAAGACCACTGCATTCTCTTTGCAATTCCCGCAAACACATAAATATCGCCCGGGAGCCGCCCGATCTAGAGAAACACACGGAAAAAGGAAGCAGAAACGCTGATAATGTTTCAGTCCGGCGAAGTTTATAGAGATCCTTGGTCAAAGGATTACGTTTGAAACTTTTAAGCTTAAAGGGACAATTTAAATGCCCCTGGTAGCCTCACCAAAAAATAATGCATATTATGAGTGCATATTATGAGCACTTCAAAAACACTTCATCAGGGAGAAGCTGCAGCTCCAGAGCCTCCTCTGTGGTTTGACGACTCAATCATCTTTATACCCCTTGTAATTTAGTCAATCCCTTTATAACTTTTTAAGGGAATGACGCCTCTTGTATCTTGGAATATTTTGCAGCCTCGGTTATTCCGGAGGGTGACTTTGTAGTCATTTTTCAGCTGTCAGGAATATAACCGAAACAAAGATAATTAGAATAGTGTTAGCGAGATAAGCATGTGCTGATCCTTGCAGCGAGTATCTACAGTCCTTGTGTTAAGAGAGATGGGGTTGTTAATCATTATGTTAATGTACAGTAAATACACGATGGACTGCTGACTCCAAGAATAATGTTGTTCTAGACGGCCATATTGCCCCCCCCCAACTAATTAGCTTTAAACAAAGTGAATGAATGTAAGAATATACTAAAGTTCTAAACTCGAATATGAGACTGGCATTAACCTCCGCCAGATCCTTTAGTTAGAAGAGGATGTGTCTGAAATTCCTGACTTATTTCTTGCGTCATGGACACATCGCGTGGATATAGACAGGGCCCGTCTTAGTTCCAGGCATTCTAGGCAGTTGTCTGGGGTGGCTGAATCTTGGGGGGGGCGCAGGTAGAGAAACCAGCCTGCGAGTGCATATTTGCTTCTACTTTCTTTCCAGCTCCACCCTTTTTTTCTGATTGACAGCTCTTTCCCACAGCAATTCCATCCCTAACTCATCCCCATCCATCTGCAGCGAGCACATCCTTCCCAGGTGGACTCCGCGTGTTATGCCGTCTCTCTCCTGTAGGGGGAGCCATGTAATGCCTGCTGCTCTGAGATAACGCCACGAAATCCCACCTTTTCAGGGAAGCCGGTCACCTGACGGATTACCTCCTTTCCTCTCACCTGCCTCTGCCTCACCTTTCCTAAACTCACTCTTGCTACATACGTCTAGATTTCTCATTTATTTTAATGTCTGGATTAGAATAAATCAATGATTAAATAATAACTTTTTAAGAAAGTTCAGATTATTGTCAATTAGTTTAAAGTTCACTCAAAGCAACTAAGATCCGGCTACGTTATTACGTTAATTCTCGTCTCATCTGCCCTCATTCCCTTTATCCATGAGAGTCGTGGTGGTCAGACTGGCAAAGATCTGGAACTCAAATGGTTAACACAACTTTATTTTATGCCCCAAAGGCAGAAAGCTCTAGACAAACGTATAACTCTAACGCAGCGTCTTGTAAATTATTCCAGAAGAAAAGATTAGATGGCTGTGCAGATAATGTACAAAACCGGAAAAAAAGCTCTAATTTTATAATAAGCTAGATATTTTTTAGGGAAAAAAACCCTACGTTAATGAATGCAAATGATCATCCGAGGAAAGCTAATTGCACATTCGGAATCGTCGCAATATGTCCCAGAAAGTAGATGTTGCACTTTCTACACACATCCGCGCATGACACGCAGATGCAACTCCCTGGGTGATATCTTCGGTGACGATCATTAGCGCTCGATAATAAAGATTTTTCGGGAAAGCAGCTTTTGCTTTTCTGGTAGAATTTTATGGGGAGTTGTACGAAAAAGGCACTTAACTTTCTTGGCATCTTCAAAATGATATTTGTGACCGCATACGGTTTGATGATTACGGTAGTTACAATATTTTTCTTCTAAATTAGAGTTGTTGTAATTTTGTGAATATAGAAGAAAGCAATACCCATATCGATCCGTTTCCTAACATAACATTTATCGTTCCACTTTGGTCCAATTTGTGTTTAGGCTACAAATTTCACTTCCTGCCATTTTGGTTCAGACAAATTTCATTAATTTTTCTCTCTATCTCTCTCCTTTTCTCTCTCCTTCTCCTCGTTCATTCTTCTTTCCTCTTTAGAGCGCTTCCCCAACACTCGAGGGAGAGATCGTCCCAGGGGTCTGCATGGAGGCTCTGAAGTGAGGGAATGATGCACACAGGGCAGCAGAGAAGAATGAAAAGTGTTGTGGAAGGTGGGGTGAGAGTGAATGAAAGAGGGAGAGCAAAGAATAACACATTTCTTAAGGAAATTCAGCGTGTCCTTTGTTTTTATTTGCTTTATGGGGGTCCCTCTTTGACAAAATTTCACGATTTTTTTAAATTTGTATGAATCCAGATCTATATATTTATATTATGATGTCTTGACTTTGTTTATAACTATCTTATAAGTTATTTATATATTAATGACATAACTCAATAAACAAATCTTCCATTCAAATTTATACGATGATATTAACAATGGTAGAAACAGCTTATGGCATTTAACCCCTTAATGACAAAGCCCGTACGGGCACTAAATGCATTGTTTTTAATGGGTTTAGGGACCGCCCATTGTTCTTAAGGGGTTAATGTAGAACAAAGCCCGATCTATTGCTCTGTATAGTGCTACAGAATTTGATGGCGCTATATTAAACAATAAATAATAATAATAATATTAGACAGAGGATGATCAGTGTTCTATTGTTACAATGTAATAGGAAATAAATTAATGTATAGACATTCTGGGGAGATCTGGGTGTTAAGTGTTTTTAACAGATATAAATCCGTCGCTGGATACATTTACTAAACAAATACACAGAAGGAGGGAAATAAAAGTATATATTTAAGCACCAGGGTTGTAATAACAGAGATATAGAAGAATACTATTGTTGGGGATCAGCCATTGACTTGCTGCTGATCTGGTGATTTTCCAACAATAACTAAACAGAGTAATCGCTAAAATGCATAATTTTTATGACCTCAGCGGCTGAACGTGGATCTCCATGTCGGGTAAATATGGCAAAGTTTGATGTTAATGACTGTTGTAGCTTCGATCTTCCGGGCTAGGCTTACTCCCCCCTTAAAAACCCCAATAATGACACCACACCATAGAATATGGATAAGAAAAGGCCACAGCCAATTTTATTTATTAGAGTCATTGTCACGCCAAAACCTGAAACAAAACATAGGTGCGTTAACAAGGACAATGACTCAAACACCAACATGTAAATATTTACAATAAACACTCAAGCTTGCCAAGCAATCCAGGTAGCATAACCCAATACCACTTAAGGAAGGGACATACCGAGATGCCCCCACCCTGACCTGAGGTTCCCAGCACTGACAGCCAAGAACCTACCACCAGATGTTACCAACCATTCACTTACCACCACATTAACCCCCTGGATACCTGGCAAGCTGCCGCCCCACAGGCTGTGACAAACGACACCAACCCACAAACAAAAGAAAAAAGGGGAGGGAGGGTGGGACACGCAACCAGGTAAGCTAACCACAAAAATGGTTCCTGAGCCCGGGAAAGCAGGCACTTATATAATCTACCCCTAACTCCACCCCCGAAATTCCCGCCAAAAAAGCCTACCCCTCCTCCGCACAACAGTCAAGGCCCACTATAGCCCATGCTGGCCCCCCCGTGGGCATCATTCTATGAGTTGCTGTTGCTTAGAGTTAGCCCAAATTCCATATAATTCTCTTCTTTATAACTAGATTTTTTTTAAAGTCCCTCCGATAGAAGGACCCCATAAATATTTTCCTATAATACTTACTGTATATCTCCATACGCATGTCCAAACGTGCCTGGGACCCTGGGGCAAATGGAGCTTTAATCCACCCATGGTTAATATTCTTTGAAGCTCGGTAACTAATATTTACCAAAATTAATTAATTAATTCTGAAAGTCTTTATAGTGGAAATTAAAAAGGCATATGGAAATATAATAAGGGTAACAAAAACTCCAAAAACTCACATGAACTAATCCGTTTTAAAGGCTCGTGTAGGAGTCTAATACCAAAAAAATTACTAAAGTGAAAGAAAACAATAACCCCCAAGGACTGAAATTAAAAATATTTTATAATGTGGGTAATTATGTGATAAACATATAACAATGGCTGAATAATTAACAGTCCTATCTGAGTCAGGTTTAGCTTTGGTGCTTCAGAATGTATACCTCATTGAGTCTAATGTATATTTTATTAACTGGCTTTTCATGTATATTTTATGTGCTCACTAATGAGTTTAACCCTTTGTGTAGCGCGCTCAGTGACCCGCACAGGGCTCTGGCGCGTGTCCTGCCGGACAGTTCTGATTTTCGTGGCGCTGCCCCGCGTAGCTGCCGCTTTTTTTGTGGTCAGTGGGGATCATGAGCTGGTTGGGGAGATCAGAAAACCGGGCTTTTGCATGAAAGGGACAAATAAACGCGTGAACAATGAAACAATCCAATGTAGGGTTTTCACGTTGTATATAGCCGCGTAAGATGCTTCTGGTAATCAGCCCAAAACGAACCTGCAGAGAAAATACATAACATTTTAAAAACATTGTCATGACCAATAGCCACCTATTTCTGTGTTGGCATGGTGACTGTAAAGGCTACTTGACCACTGAGGCTTATACTTATTGACACACCACACTCCCCGCCCATTTCCCTTTGAAATGGGGGTGTTTCCTGCGATATCAGCGGGCACACCCACTGACATCAGCGGGACCACCCACTGACGTCATCGGGCAGTCTTGGCCGCGTCCTGCAAGGCAAGGTTCCGGGTAGCCGGAGCTCAGAAGTTCCCAGGTATGGTAATGTGTCTATATAAAAAGTATCCTGCCCTCGCTCGCTGAGTATCCTGCCCTCGCTCGCTGAGTATCCTGCCCTCACTTGCTGAGTATCCTGCCCTCACTCGCTGATCTGCATCTGAAACGGGCATGTCACAAAGCAGACAGCCTTTCTAATACCTATGAGACGGATTTACACCCTGTCACAGGAAGCACTCCCTGCACACAGTCCAGACAGGAAGTGCCCATGGAACAAACCACTTAAGGTGTGTGGAGGTTGTAGCATCTATTCAGTTTAGGTTTACCTAATGTTCCCTGCAGTTTCTCTGCCTCTGTTTCCACCCTGACAGTGAATCAGGAAAGGGGAAGCTGCGTATGTGGCCCTAAGAATTTCTGGGCTCTGGTCAGCTTCCGCTATTGACCCCTGATAGAGGCGATCCTGGGCAAAAGGGGCAAAGGGAAAACCAGCGGAAATTCATGAAATTCAAGAGAAAAGCAAAAAAAAAATAGTTTGCTTTCTGCGTTGTTACCGTAAACACGTTTAGTAGACTGCCTACACTCCGCACTGCCCCATTAAACATTTATATATTAGAATGTTCTTAAAGAAATCATTACCTCCCGCTCCTATTTATGAGTTTAATAAGATTAGTGAGAGAAAATATTATTTCTTTTTAATTGTCTATTTCGCTCTCCTGCTGGAGAACATTTGTCACGTATGTAAGAGGTAATTTCATTCTCCCCCCGCTAATTGCAGCTTCGCGTTACACCCTCTCCCCGCGCAAGGGAGTCAAATTCAATTACTCCGTGCAAATAATATTATAGCGCTAGTTAAAGGGCACAAATTAACCAACATGAAATAGTTTGGACGTGATTTGTGTGCTTCGGTATTCACCAATATCATGAATTTCTGCTCTTAATTTCTAAATGGTAAATACCTGCATTGCGTTAAAGCGCCAATAATAGTCAGAGGCTTACTTTACTGAGAGGGTGGTAGATAAGTGGAACGGCCTCCCAGCGGAAGTTTTAGAGGTTAAAACAGTCGAGGGGATTTAAAAATGCATGGGATCGGCTTACGGCTCCTAAATCAAAGACGAGCCCAACGACTGATTAAGCAGGGAAAAGGTTGGACTAGATGGAGGGGAGCGGGGCTGATCTGCCATTGCATTCAGTGTTTCTTGATTCTATCGATTCTATGCACATGCCTAGCCTACCATTTGGAGAACCTGTCCATGGGGGTTTAATAAAACCGGGTTCTTTTTCTTTCATGCTTGTGGACACGACAGCGCATGTCATGGGGCCATCTTTTTGGGTGCCAATATCCTGATGGGGATTGTTCCACCTAAACATTTCAGTTGACGAGATCTTATCCGTGGCTAACGTGTGGCCTTCTGCAAGGGGTTACTAATAGGTAATAGGTATGATACTGAGCTGGGACCAGGGCCGGCGCCACCTTAAGGCAAAGTAGGCGTGGCTCGCGGTCACTATAGGGAGAGGTGGAGTATAAGTGGGTGTGGTAAAAGAGGAGGGGCTTGTGGGGGTGGAGCCAGGGGGCAAAATTATGTTTTGCCTAGGGTGGCAAAAATCCTTGCACCAGCCCACATGTGCTTATATATCATTAAAAGAAGGATCGCCTTAGAGGTCTTCTAAGCCCCCAAATCCAAACCAAATGTGGCGCGGGGGTTTAAGAATCACTCAACAGTAAAATTAATTTATATTAATTAATTAATTAATACAATCTGTGGCAGCCATGGGGTATGACTGACTCCAGCTTGCTTGCCTAAAATAAAAATGGCTTCTCATCTGAATACAATAAATGTAACCTCGAAAAAAATATGATATTTTGTGTGTTCAGAACACTGCGAAGTTTTAGTCACCCATCATTGTTCCCGGGAACCAGGTCATTTCCTCAGTTAATGGAACTGAATAATTAGTTCTAATTATCCCCGGGCTACTTTTATTTAGCCAAAAACTTTCCAATTATCCTACTGTGAAATTGTTACTTTGCTGCATTAGTTATAATGAGGTTTCTTTTTGCTTGTTTGGTGTTTATGCCTAAATCCAGCCACACGGACGCAACATACAATGACGTCTACCCTCCGCTTTGTCACGCTTACATATTAACACGAAGGTGTCTCGGATCTCTGACAGATCGGAACAAATAAAAAAAAAATACAAAAAAGTGGAGGAGAATTATTAAAAAATATTCTAAAATACAGTTTTTGATGAAAATGCTGACGGTGCAGATTTCTAAGGGGGGTGAGCAGTACATTAGTGAAGTTCACGATTTTAAATGGATCGTTCATGTGGACGACAAGGCGGGAAATAAAATTTATGTCTTGCGTTATCAAGAATTTGGCTTTTAACCTTGTCTGCAAAAAAGGGACAAAATGAAAATCCAAAAGGGTCTTACAGCTATTATTTGCATTAAAGAGCAGAATATGATAGGACGGCAGGTCCAGGGGGGCCAAAGTCTCCCTGCTGCATAACTAGGGGACAGATCGCCGTCTTGAGAGATCAGGACCACCAATGTCCTGCCGTTCAATGGGCCAGTTACAAGGGAGAACTTTGACCAGGCCAACCATCCCATTTACACAACGACCGTGCCAGCCTCTGCTGACTCCAGTAGAAGGTGCCGGGCGCCTTAAATACATGGACCCCATTCAGGGATGCCCACCAAAACATTTGGGTCTTCAGTTCCTTAGCCCCCTTCGTTGAACACATTTTATCAATGGCCTCGCTCTAGGGCTGGTTGTTGAGATCATCTGGAGAGATTTGATTAGTTTGCTTGTTTCTACAATCTCGCGATGACCGGTTTTCTTTGGCCAGGAGAATGACGGGAGAATTAATCGCTCCTTTGTGACAAAAACGAAAATGAAATAGAACCAAACTCAAACTGTTCCCTGCGTCCGTAAGCGTAGAGTGCAGAATCCATCATCCGGACCAAGCTTCTGGCAGGTGAAGTACTTTTCTGTATACATTTCTAAAGTAACTTCTCACCCCTTAGTTTTGATGTTGGGTTAATATAAAATAGTTTAACTTGGTATTTAAAAAAAATAATAATAATAATAATAATAATAAAAAAAAATATATATATATATAATAATAATAATAAATCTATATATATAAGTTTGGGGCCACTTAGAAATATCCTTGTTTCTACTTTGTCCATTAAAATAACATGAAATAGGTCAGAAATCCAGCACAGACGGGGTTAATGTTGTAAATAACTATTGTAGCTGTAGATAAATATTAATAAACAAACAGATAAACATGTTTTCTCTGTTAAATGAGAACATTTGGAAAAAAAATATCCGAGACCAGCAGAGTGGCGCGACGCCGTACTGTTATATCAGCGAAACGTTTTCCCGATGCCGGCGTTCTTCACCGTGGTCACGTGGCAGAACAGATGCTTCCTTTGTCCCAATTTTTTTTGTTAACACACAGGGTGTTTCTTCCTTTAAATCGGACAGGGCTTCTTGAAATGAAATAATCGCCTCCGCGAATCTGAATGCGGTAACAAGCAAAAGTCTGTAACCTTGGCCTCGCATCACACTTAACGGCCATCACTCCTGACAGCAGAACAAGATAATGGATCCACGGCAAAACTGAGCAGGCGATGGTAACCTTCCAAAAACAAGACACTCCAGTCATTTTCTACGTATTTAAGTGACAAGAGCAGTTAGTCTCTCCAATCTTTGCTGTTTTTACTTGTGACAGTAGAGAGGTCACCATAAAGGGGGGAAATATTGTGCCCCGAAGGGCAACTGCAAAAAGCCCACTAGTATATCAGAAAATAATATGACTATTCATAAAAAAAACTATAGAAAATATCCAGTTGTGCAGCCGCTCCAGGAACCCCCTGTGTCCAAAAGTGAAAATATCATATTTTTAACTATTGTGTAATAAACCCTAAATACCTCTAGATTGTAAGCTCTGTTGAGCAGGGCCCTCCTCGCCAAGAGCCAGTTTTTGGTACACTGAGGTCTGCAACTTTGGGGAAAGTTTAATGCAGAAAACGTAGCACAAAAGCATTCGCTATCACTGATGTAGAATATAAAAAGGGATATGTGTACGGGGTATTACTGTAATCAGGGAATGTCGCAGAAGGTAAATTGGGTCATTGTTCAGGGTTGTTGGCACCTACTGTGTAGAAGGATTCCTAGGCAGAATTGCAATTTCTTTTTTCTATTTCAGTAAAGGTTTCATAGTTATTACGTTTTGTGTGTTTTTTATAGCTTCAGATGAAAGCTCAACATGTTCTGGAAAAAAAAAAAGAACGTCTAATTGGTGTTGGTGAATCAAACAGGGGAAAGGGGAAGATTGATTAAACCAACATATGCTAAAAATGGCAAAACAATCTTGTATCTGTGGTACTAAAACACTAGGTAATGTGCAGGCTTAGTGTGTAACCAGGTATGTAGATCGCATGTAACCGGATAAAGGCATATTTTCCCCCGTTCTGTTACTTTGCTCTTGGGGCTTGGTATACACCGGGAAAAACCTTCCGGTGCTCAGTCATAGAAGCCCCCAGAGGAGATTACCAGAGAGGAGGATCCAGGTCCCCTGCAGCGCTCTTTTCATAGTCTTATAGTCAGACCTCTATTTGAGGAATGCTGTAGCATTAACATTACCCTTCGCTGGAACTAAGGGGACTTGTCCATCAGACTTCCAGAAAGTCTGTAGCCTGACTCACACTCACATGAACAAAGACTGTGGTTCTCCTTGTGTGAGTAGGCTGGTCCAAGTTGCCCGGTCCAGGCCGGTTTGAAACATTGTTGACTGGCCCAGAGGGCAATTGCCCCATGATCCCCGTGGCTAGTCTGCACCTGGAATTATCTGTTCCTGTAAAGAAGTGCTTGAGATGTTCCACACAGAGAATTGATT
Source organism: Spea bombifrons (assembly GCF_027358695.1). Lineage (NCBI taxonomy): Eukaryota > Metazoa > Chordata > Amphibia > Anura > Pelobatidae > Spea > Spea bombifrons. The sequence goes on from NC_071088.1 coordinate 7,080,157, forward strand.
TCACCGCTTATTTTGTCTATAATAATGTTATTTTGTTAAATGGATAGACGTCACTGTACCTTCAGACGCTCTGTGTTTACATTACCGTGATTAAAGTTCATTGATCTTTATTCAAAGGAAGCCTTTGCTTAAATAACCACATTTCTCCCAAAATTGATTTTGCTTAATATAATTTACTTTGGCTACATTCATACATATTCATATAACCCATAGTTTTTTTGGGGGGGGACAGTAATGCAATAAGGTAATTGGAGCCAGACACGTAGCGTAGAATAATTTCCATTCAACATGAGGAATAGCTACAGCCATTACGGTCATAAGAATTCATAGCATAGCAAACAGAACATAAACGATTAAAAATAAACCATTACTAATGGAAATAAATAAAAAAATATGAAAAAATATTATATTTTTACTAGTTCAGTTAAGTGTTCAAACCCTTCCCAGAAATAATTCTTTATTTATTTAACATTTTGACTCACTCATAGTTTTTCAGGGAATGCTTAATTGTCATGTGATACAGAAGAAGGCAGTGATAGGCTGTTCCCATATAAACTAAAGGATAAAAGTTTTTTTTTATGTGTTTAAATCTTTAGAGGAAAGAAGCTGCTCTCTTGCATCTGTTTTTTTGCCCCATAGTATGTGAAATTAGAAGAAGCTCAGTCTACATTAATGGTGCCTCAAAAACTTACTTAAAGAAACAGAACTGAAAAAATTGCTAAAACATGTGAATGATTTAATGAAAAGAGGTCTTATTTTGAGTGAGAAAACATAAATATCTGTATATACATCTGTATAAATATCTATTTTATGAGATAGATAGTCAGTGGAGAATAGAAACACCCGGAAGTCTATAATTATTCTAATCCATAAAAATCGCAAAATAAGTGTCCTAAATATTTTTTGAGGGCAAGTTCTCCATAACTGAGGTCCTGAGAGCTCAAAGAACCAGGGATTAACCCCTTAAGGGTGTTGACGTGAGCAGTCATAAGACTGCTGTAGCGCTGTACAAAGGGGCAAACATGACATAACAAGTAGTAAATAACATTCAATTTACAGAAACGAGGGGTAAGGAGGTCCTTGCTCAAAGAGCTTACAATCTAGAAGGAGTTGGGGTGTATCGCACAATAGGTAAAAGTGCGACTGTTAGGGATGGACCAGCCACGCTAGTATAAGTATAGAGTCTCTTCCAAGAATCTGTCCATTCACCCTGAAACTCAATGGCTGACCCCAAAATTCCCCAAAAAATAAATATCATTTGTTTAGTGGGTTTTTTTTTATATATTAGTCAAATCTAATTTAAGATTGAATTCAGATGTTACCACTCCTGGATTATCTGCCAGAATCCAACATGCGGTTTTCTTTTTTTTTTTCTTTAAAGCCAATACCTCTAATTAATTATAAACAGGATATAATGTTGCTGAATGTGTCAGTTGAGGTTGATGAGAAAGTGTCAGACTACGACTTCAGTTAATGAAACAATTCTAACACTTCACCAAAATCACTTCCTGGCCTCTATTCTACCGCCAGACCCCTTCCACTCTCTTCGGAACGTCTCAATAGACACGGTTGACATTTTGGCGAGAGTTCAGAAACAGCGACTAAAATGATGAATGGTTTGCAGGATAAAAATGATCAGGAAAGGCCAAGAGATCTCAATATGTATAACTTGGAGGAGAGAAGAGAGAGTGCTGAAAAATAATGGTGGCCACACAAAATATTGACACTTTGGGCCCAGTTTGGACATTTCCACGTAGGGGTGTACTCACTTTTGTTGCCGAGGTGTTAGACCTTAATGGCTGTGTGTTGAGTTATTTTTTGGGGGTACAGTAAAGTTACTCTGTTATACAGGCTGTACACTCACTACTTTAGCAGAGCGTCATTTCTTCAGTGTTGTCTCGTGAAAAGATAATAAAATATCTACAAAAATGTGAGGGGTGCAGTGGCGGAACTACCGGGGTCGCAGGGGTCGCGACTGCGACCGGGCCCCGGCGGCAGGGGGGCTCAAGCCAAGGGGCCGCCCGAAATCGGGCAGGGGCGTCCAACATGCGGCCCGCGAGACCTCGAGGTGCGGCCCGCGTAAGATCGGCAGCCATGGCAACCGATCTTACGCGAGCCGCACCTCAAGCCCTGCTACTTACTTGTGGGAGGGTCTTCTGGACTGCACAGAGGAAGCGGAGTTCACGTGACATCCTACTTCCTCTGTGCTTTAACAGAGAAGGCAGAGGGAGGCCGCGCCCCCTGCTGAAGTCTGTGAGCGGCATCGAGGAGCTGCATAGCAGGTAAGAGGGTGGGGAGGGTGTTTGAATGAGTGTGTGTGATTGAGGGATTGAATCTGTGAATGAATGATTATATGAATAAATGAGTGTGTGTGTGTGATAGCATGGATGTGTAAGTGCTGGAACCTAGGCATGATGGGACTGTGATTGCTGTTAGCATTCACACTCCTATCATGCCAAGTCAGCCAGTACATGCTGAAACCTGGCCAGCTGCCCCCCTTGTGTAGTGATGCTGCCAGCAGTATGGGGTCTGCACTTACAGCCACCCTGTACCAGCATGTACTGGCTGACTTGGCATGATAGGAGTGTGATTGCTAACAGCAATCACAGTCCCATAATGCCTAGGTTCCAGCATTTACTGGATGGATGTGTAAGTGCTGGAACCTAGGCATGATGGGACTGTGATTGCTGTTAGCAATCACACCCCTATTATGCCAAGTCAGCCAGTACATGCTGAAACCTGGCTAGCTGCCCCCCTTGTGTATTGAGGCTGCCAACAGTATGGGGTCTGCACATCACTTACAGCCACTCTGTACCAGCGTGTATTGGCTGACTTGGCATGATAGGAGTGTGATTGCTAACAGCAATCACAGTCCCATCATGCCTAGGTTCCAGCATTTACTGAATGGATGTGTAAGTGCTGGAACCTAGGCATGATGGGACTGTGACTACTGTTAGCAATCACACTCCTATCATGCCAAGTTAGCCAGTACATGCTGAAACCTAGCTAGCTGCCCCCCTTGTGTAGTGATGCTGCCAGCAGTATGGGGTCTGCACATCACTTACAGCCACCCTGTACCAGCATGTACTGGCTGACTTGGCATGATAGGAGTGTGATTGCTAACAGCAATCACAGCGAGCACAGTCCCATCATGCCTAGGTACCAGCATTTACTGGTTGCCTGGGTATGATAGGAGTGTGATTGCTGTTAGCAATCACACTCCTATCATGCCAAGTCATATTGCTAATTTTGTCCAATTGTGTGTTACCTACTTTTATTAAAAATGTGAGTTTTTATTATTATTTTTAAAGGTGGGGGTCATTTTCGGTTTTGGCTAAGTGAACCCTGAATGTTTTGGTCCAGAATTTTCATTTTAGTTCATCCCTAGAATAAATCTAGGGAATCCTGAATTTGTAGTCGCAATACTTTCTAGGCCCAGAAATCAGTGAGAGGAAGAGTAAAGGTTTTGTGTCATTTTACTTTATTTTAATCTGCATATTTTATTAAAGGCCATATTTTTTGTCACAGTGAAAAATGAGTGCGGCCCGCGCACGTATACAATTCTGATGAAGTGGCCCACTGCAGAAAAAACTTGGACACCCCTGGATTATGCCCTTTGTACATGCGCCCCTTTTTCTTTGATTTTTTTACAGATATGATTCAATATGTAAATTGAATTTGTTGAAAAAAAATTGTTGGGTAAAAATCATGTTTTTTTGGGGGGGGTGAGGGGGTGGGGGGGCCCTTAACAGATTCTCGCACCCGGGCCCTGAGGCGTCTAGTTACGCCCCTGGAGGGGTGTACTCACTTTTGTGAGATACTGTGTATGTATGCATACTGAATCTAGCCCTATACATAATATATATGAGATGCCCCGCTATTATCACATCCTCAGCACTGCCTCAGTGTTCCATTGCGCTCTATTTGTTTTATTGCAAAGGATTCATTAAATAGATCACAAACCCTTATCTTATCTTATGCTTCTTTATGTTATTGTTAATTTTATACATTAAGTTGAATATTATTGTTTTTTTTATTCTCCCTTTATTGTAATGGTGCCAAGGTATCTGTTGGCACTCTATAAATAATATGTAATAATTGAAGAAGCTCCAGGTTTGATCACAATAACAAAACTCCCAGTTAGGGTGACCGGTGGTGTTTCACCAGGCACTAGCGAGGCCGATAACTCCTTTTTTCTATTTTTTATTTTAAAAATGCCCCTTCTGTGTATTCAACGTGTGCCCAACTCTTCAATGATCTGTTGCAGCAATCCTGTGATTTGCAGGCAGGATGATATCTTTCAGTTGTCTTTCTTCTCTTGAGAAATTGTGATGTCATTATCAAGCCTTTTCCAGTTTATGAAGGCTTCGTGTCTCCCCAGCTGGGCAACACATAGATAAGTGGGAACTTGTAAAAAGATGTGTTAATGAACAGATTAAAAATACTTTTTCAAAAATAACAGTTCTAGTTTTAGCAGAATATAATGTCAAGCAGCTGCATATTAGCCATTTGTCTTCTAGCGCCTTATAATATTTTAACTGCCTTGCAGTAAACAATAGAATGGCTCATTGTTATTCACCCAGTCAGACACGCTAACTAATGAAAGTCTATAGAGGAACAGACTTCATTGGTGTTGCCATAAAAAATCAGCTTAGTGTGGTGTTTAAGTAGGGAAAGTCGTCCAAAGCATCACATGGCTACAGCAATGGCAGCCTCCAAAGGGTGCCACCGGTTAAACAGAAAATAGTCACTTAGATTTGTAAGGACCCATACAGCAATGATCATCAAAGCCCTGGCTTTGGTATAAAAGGATTTTTTTTAAATGCAGTGGGGGTTGTAATTTTGTGAGTTACAGGAGAGGACATGTAAATACATTAAACTTGCATGCCCTCACATGTAACTTTAAAAAACATTAAACTCACATGCACTCGCATGCCCTCACAAGCAACCTGCAGAATAGTAGATCTCTAAAATGTTAAACATTTTTTGTAAAATATATATTTAAATACCAAGTGTATGCAAATCAGGGGTAAACAGGAGTAAGGAATCAAAAAGTGCCATACATGGTTTCCTTGTGTACATTTCCTAGACGTCCGTATTGGTGTAAGCCAATTTTATTTTGCTTGTTGTATCTGACATTAAAATCAAAACTCACCCAAAAAATGCCTTTATTAATAATGTGTAGATAAATTACAGAGTTAATGATCAGTAATGATAATATCTTTGTTGTTTGAGACAATAATAGCAAACTGAAGTGCCTAATGGTATTAATGTATATAAAAGACGGGAGAGCAGGTATTGGAGAAGTGCGAGCAGGAGCCGAGGCAGCCGGTACTCAGTATGGGATTTTGGTCCAGTTCAGCTTCAATGTAACTTTGAGCCATACCTAGTAATGTCAATCTATTATTTGCACATTTAGGTAATAATGCTTTAATAATCAAAAAACAAACCATGAATAGACTAGTCAGGAATCTGAATATCCCAAGAAGAATACACATAAAATCTGAAGATGTGAAACACGATAAAAATGACAAACAAATGAATTAGGCAAACAGTAAAAGTATGTCACCAGCAGGAGTATCAATAAAACATGAAGAAATAAAATAAAGCAAAAAAAAAATGACAATTAAAAATTGCATTAGGAAAACAAAAATTGTTCCCGGCACACAATAAAAATGAGAAATAAATTATTTGCACAAGAATGTGGAATAAAATAGAAAGAAAGAATCATGAAATAATATCTAAAGGTTCGTAGCTTAAATATATTGTAGTCCAACTGGTTCAGCTCCTCATGTATGATTGGAATCTGTGGATATAAGTATATTATTCACATTTAAATAAATACAAGTAATGTGCCCTGCGTTTTGGATCCCCTAACCGGAACTTTACTGCTTATTTGGATTGAGATTGTTGGGGCGGCCATATGGACCCCATCTGCTCGATATGCTGTGTGCCCTCCCTCTACCCCCCCCGGTCCCATTGGCATATCATCCTTGGGTTCCCATTTGCCTGGCACGGCTAGTGCCCCTTGACCCCTACCCTCTGTGGGCCTGTCTCTTGGTCCTTCCATTCTTATCTCAGATTTTATGCTCCATCAACATATTATCAATCCAATGTCAACGTCATTTCAGAATCAAGAAGACCGGACAGCTAGAAAACATTTGAGTCTATTGCAGTGTTGAAAGTTTGAACATTGGTTTCCATAAATCACATTTAACTCAACTGAAGAGTCGCAGTTAGAGTTCGTTATCCAGTGTCCGGGCGAGTTTTCAGTTTCGTGATCACACATTCGTGATCGCACTCACACTAAATCAAACATCAAACATTGGCAGGTCCTAAGGCTATAACCCAGGCCCGGACTGGGACAAAAAATAGGCCCGGGCATTTAAGCCCGAGCAGCCCATTTTTATTTATTTATTTATTTATTGTTAAAGCTCACCCTTCATGTACCATCTTTGCATTTACTCATTTACACATTCATTAATGCAGTCTCACAAATCATATAAGCAATTCATCCATACATGAATTCATTAATTGTCATATGCATTCACACTACCCCCTCTCCCCATCTTATCTGCCCCTTCTCACTATGTTCCCCCTTTTCACTATGTACCCCCTCTCCCCATTTCTCACTATCTAACCCCCCTCTGCCCCCTTCTCACTGCACCCCCCTCCCTCACCCTACTTACCTTGTTGCCGGAGCAAGCAGCAACTGCGGCCGGGCCCGCGGCAGGACCGGACTGACTGGGCCTCTGCGGCCTCTACGGCCGCATTAACGCAGGGCATAAGGGGTACCCGCCCCTTAAGCCCGCCGCAACTGCGACCGGGTCTGCCCCACCAGGGCCGGCCTTAGGGGTCTGCGGCCGCACAGGGCTTACATTAAAACATCGGGGTTTTTTTTTTTTAACTTTATTTAACATCCTCCATGTTAAATAAAGTTAACAAAAACTTTATTTAACATGGAGGATGTTAAATAAAGTAAAAAAAAAAACCCCGATGTTTTAATTTAAACCCTGTGCGGCCGCACACCCATAAAGCCGGCCCTGATGGGGTCTTCCCGACCCCTTAGAGTGGCGGACCCGGTCGCAGTTGCGGCAGGCTTAAGGGGCAGGTGCCCCTTATGCCCTGCGTTAATGCGGCCGTAGAGGCCGCATAGGCCCAGTCAGTTCGGTCCTGACTGGGCCTATTTTAAGGTAGGGGCCTGGAGCTGCAGCTCCATCAGCCCTTAAGTCAATCCGGCCCTGCCGTGGCCCAGCCCACCGGGCAAATGCCCGGTTTGCCCGATGGCCAGTCCGGGCCTGCTATAACCTCACACACATAACATGTTCAGGAAGCTATTGAAAATACCTAGACTTTCATTAGTCAGAGTGTCTGGCTGGTGATTAAGTCTGAGCCTTTCTATTGTTTACCACCATTATTAAAATATTTACTTAAAGATTGGCAAACGTTATTAATTCCTGCTTCTGTTTTTTTGTTACGTGAGACACTAAATTTCGATCTCACATGGAGAAGGACATAGTTTGGGGCTTATGAAATCAGATTGTGACGAGGAACTCTAACCTTATTCTATGTCTGAATGAGCCTGGCCAAGATTCCTATTACCGAAAATGCTGACACGTGCACTAACGTGATGCCATTCTCGCCTGCGATAACAAAATGCAAGCGGCAGCTGCTTGAAAGGCTCTGTCCCTTCAAATTCTTTTAACTCGTTGCCCTAAATTCACTTCAATCCCACTTCTCAGTAAAAAAAAAAAAAGATATCGCAATTACTTTTCGTATCTAATACTTTTGAAAAAAACCCAAAAACTAAATTTTTTTACATGAGATTTATAACATTATTTGCCATTTGAAAATCTTTTTTTTTTTTTGAGCAAATCGTGTATTTTCAGATATTCAGATTAGATTTACTGTATATTTAGGCTTTTGCTATAACGAATGATTGTTTAATCCCTTACCGGTTTTAACAATTTTTTTTTTAATAAAAACTAAAAAGAATATTTTTTATTCTATTGTTTTAGATTTAACTAAATATAACATTCCAGACAGCGTTCTGCGCATAATATCTCGATATTTGGCATCTTTCATATTTTCTAAGGGAATGCTCAATTATAGCCTGCAGTCATGTGAAGTAAAAAGAGGGCACTGATAGGCTGAAATTCTTTGTTGCCAAAGGAATGCAAATTCCAGTGTTGCTGTTTTTATTTTTTGTGTCTTTATATGAGAAAGGGAATGGTTTAAACAGCATCTAGCGGCTTTTTGATTTTTTTCCTTGGTGCGGGAAGCTTGAAATGACTCTACACTTGTTCCGGCAGTTAATTTAACGACATAATTAAGTTCCAGGTAAATGCCGTCTTCGTCTGATCTGTATCCCCGGCCGGTTAAATACCGAGCAGAAATGCTTCATGTGTTGTTTGTTTTAAGAATTGAAGACCCAGATCTACAGCCTGGAGCAGCCGTTAATCTAACTCTGTCTATTTAGCGTATTTTCATCAAGGAGCCGCAGGCTGGCTGGATTCAGAGAGCTTCAGTCCAAAAAGAACCTCTGCCAACAAACTACAAATCCCATGATTCTCAGGCAGACAATGCAGGGACAGAGTTGAGTTTGAAGCGCCATTGGGAAGATGCAAGAAACTAAAGCCAGGCTCCATATTTATTTTGGATGTCATTGAGCTCCAGGAGATCATGTGCCTAGCAAAGTCCCATGCTGTGTCTATGGGATCTTTTTACTGCCTACGATCAGTACTGTACCCGTTTCTGCTATTGGTAGTCCAGATACGTGGGACATTAGCCCAGTTGTAGGGACTGTTCTGGCAAATATAACACTGATTGGAGGTATGATAGTCTAGAGTGACCAGCGCCCGTCCACGCACTCCCAACTCATTCTGCCACAGTGTCTGGGTCATCACCGTCGTCCTGCTAATCAGGACTGGTGCACCATGGACAGGAGAGGTGCCAAGTATTTCTGCAAAGGTATATTCATATATTTTTATACACATTTTCATACCTGGGGGCTATCGGGAATGGCTTACCCTGAGATTCCTCCCCAAAAATGTGTTTGATATGGCCACATACTTAATGCATGTCATAAAACAATATTGATCGCCAGGGTATGGCATTAGACTGGCTGTGTATGTGTGCGTATTTATGTAAGTGTATGGTGTTAGAGTGGCTGTGTGTGCATCTATGTCTGAGGTGTTAGTGTGTGTGTGATTGTATGTATGTGTAAATGTAGAGCTGTCCCTCATCATCAAAATGCATTCTAGCCCCCCACACGTTATCCGCCAACCACTATCTTCATACCCCGCGCCATCATCACCATATTGATTTTCACCATCATTTCCATCCCCTACCATTATCAGCCCATTTTGCTCCCTAGTCATTCCCCTCCATTGTCATAACATAATCGGCTTGAAGAAAAGTGCTCAGCATGACCAACAATTCACACCCAGATCCAGTGTGATCTGTTGCATGTAGGTAGCACCTGGTGGATGGGTATGGTGTGGTGGGAGAGAGGACCTGCCAGGTAGGATTGTGGGGAGAGGGGGAGAGGAAAGGCCTGTCTGGTTTTGTGGCCTGCAGGGTTGTGTGGTTGGAGGGAATGGCTGCTGGACAGTATTTGATGTTTGTGTGTGTGTGGGGGAGAGGGGCTATTGTTGAAGGAGCATTAAAAAATAGGAAAGAAAGAGGAAAGTGAAAGAAGGGAAAAGAAAATGGAGAGAAAGTAAATAGAGAGAGAGGGAAAGAGAATAAAGAGAAAATAAATGTACATCATTTTAATGAGAAACGCACACACTTGTTCTGATCAATTTGTTTGGATTTCTTTGAATTTGTATAATCTGTTCTGCTGGACAAGTCTGGAGCCGCCAGTAGTGAATTAAATATTTTAAAATTCACAGATAATAAGAAGTGAAAATGTAAAAACTCCACTGGGTGCACAACAGAGTGTACGAAATGAAATTAACTCAAAAATATGCCATGTCTTTCTACCAAATTGACGATATATACAGTGTAATACCAAAGCAAAAATAACCTATTGAGTGATTAATTCAATATATGATATCATTTCTCCCCGATGCTTAGGTTTTGGGGAAGAAAACCTACTAATCTTTCCATTGTGAATTTTAAACTTGTCACATAGTAGATAAAATATATTTTAATCTAGCTTTTAACCCGGCTGTTGTTTGTGATTTTTATTAAATATTTTACATTTTTCTTATTTTTGTTCCATGCTAATTTTTTTTAGCTTTTAACTCGGCTGTTGTTTGTGATTTTTATTAAATATTTAAAATTTTTCTTATTTTTGTTCCATGCTAATTTTTTTAGCTTTTAACCCGGCTGTTGTTTGTGATTTTTATTAAATATTTTAAATTTTTCTTATTTTTGTTCCATGCTAATTTTTTTAGCTTTTAACCCAGCTGTTGTTTGTGATTTTTATTAAATATTTTAATTTTTTTTTATTTTTGTTCCATGCTAATTTTTTTAGCTTTTAACCCGGCTGTCGTTTGCGATTTTTATTCAAATATTTTCTAATTTTTCTTATTTTTGTTCCATGCTAATTTTTTTCCGTTTTCCATGATATCTATCTAACGATTGCACTAGAATCCTGCAGGAAAAAAAAATGAACTATTACTCTAAGCGTCGGATTGGAGATGGAATGAATTTCTTTTAAATATCTGCAGCACTCAGCAAAATCTTTTTTTACGAGTAAAACCCATTTAAATTTTGCAACGCTCTATTAAAGTTCCAAAAAAGATTGCCGAGATTGTATTGATTTTTCTTAGAGCTCTCAAGTTTAGAATTCTTTGGATTTTGACCAGTAACAAGTATCTTATAGATACGGTTAATTTTCATAATTAGTTTTTTTTTTTTTTAATAAAATTAAAAACACGGTGTTTTATTTAGCATATTAGCATGTTTTATTAGAACATCACATAAAATAGAAGGGTACGGGTCGAATGGGTTTCTGAGATAAACATACCGCAGACAGCAAAAACACTGAAGTTCTCATTGGTTATATATTTGCTTGACGAAGCTACGTATAATGGGAACCTCTGTACATGCATCCTAGATTTTCTTAGTTTCCTGATAAATCATTCTATATAATTATTATTGTTATTATTATGTTCAATCTGACAGTTATTCTATAGGAAGAGGTAGGCACTACGAGTCTTCTGTTGTTTGCTTTTTCTTCTGGAATTTTCTGAACTGGGATTGTATCGCCACGGCTGCCCGTTCTGTCTCTGGGGCATCCATGTCTATATCAAAGTCCTCTTGGACTTTCTTCTGGTCATCTGAGGAAAGAAACAAACAGTATAAGAACGGGTTAAAAAAATTAAAAAAAAAAAGCTAAAAAAGATCCACATAATCAGTTTCAATCTGCCGAGAGAACGATCACATTCACGCATGGAATTATTATAACGCAGACCTCATTCTATTACACAGAAGAGTTTGTTGTTACATTGTAACTCATTCTTTCTTCGCTCTGGTCTACCCAACCACAAAACGTGTGCAGAAAGACAGACGACGGGGCAGAAGACAGAAGAACCTGAATACGTATAACAGCGGTGTCGGAAGCAGGCAGAGGTTTGTATAGGCATAAGGCCTATTAAAGTTGACCACAGGCAGCTGTTTGGCCATATTATTCAAGAATTACATACTACCCCCCATTATTATCTTTATGGGGCGTCTCCGGTAAACCGGGCAAGCTAGCTACATCCCTCCTTTCTACATAGCCACTCCTTGCTGACTTTCCTGGGCGTCACAATATATATTAATTATCTGTTTGTGTTGGTAGCATACGTATGATTGGCTGCTGATTTACATGTGAGCTCAGCTACCATTGACTTCAATAGGAGTGCCACAGAGTGCTTACACGTCCTGGTCTCAGAAGAGACAGGCGGAGGACGAGTTTAATGAGACAGAAATCTAATTCCATGAAAAAAAAGACTCCAATGTGCATTAGAAAAATGAAAAAAAAATTATTTCTTCTAGACTATTCCTTTAGTTTTGACTGATTTGGTTGATACTCTGTTAAAGGGACATCTCCAGCCGCAATAACGCATAATGCAGTCTGTTTTCCAAACACATGGAGGGGGCTCTGCAGAATGCATTTCCCCCCCCACCCCAGCTAAATGCCCTGCATAAGGTGCATTTGGCCGAATACATCTCTCAAATGATGGCTCTGGCGAACGCCGGACTGCGCGTGTAAAGTTCTCCCATTGATTTCGATTGGAACGCTTTCCTGCCACTGAGCTTCAGCTGTACCGTACAACATCTAAACCAACTGCTTTGGGACCCCCTCGATATGTGGGTCTGCCATCAGTATAGGTTGAGGAGAGATCAGTGTGTGGATTTAGTATACACCGACATCACGCTAATGTCATCTGTTTTAAAACAACAAGCCGTAGCACTTGATTATACACTTGGTATATCATTACACGAGCGCTGCGTGTTTAGGATGCATACAGTGAATATGCGGTATTAAGAATGACTAAAATCTAGATTATCCCACAAAAAATATTCAGAATGAATAGTGTACCTAAAGCACCACAGAGATAAATACCTACGATTTAAACATATTTTTTACAAATTGATGTTTCTCTATAATCTTGCATATATCCACAATAATGAAACGTCTCATGCTGCCGTCTGCACTGCACCAGTAAAAAAATCATTCTTGAAAAAAATTACAGTCACCCAAGTGTTTTTCCTGCCCTGCTGATGTGAGAAGGATGAGAGGAACGCGCAATCCCCATCGGGCAACATGGCAACGTATTCCTAAATGAGGTTCCTCAAGGAACACAACTAACATACCCTAGTGTTAGGAGTGTCGGGGTGGGTCCAAAAAAATCTGAAGCTCAGGTCCTTTATCACAAATACACCATTCCTGAGTCCACACAACCATAACTGCTGTTAAAAAATAATAAATTCCAGTCTCAAAAGGTTTTCTGAATATAGAAGCGGCATAGAACCTCACCAAAGACCTTGGGTTCTAGGTATGCTTGGAGACCTCATCATTTTCCAGAGCTGATTGTTTATATAAAAATAAAGGAAAAAATATATAGATCGTTCTCTTTTATTCGTTCTTTTAACATTTTTTAACATTTTGTTGGGAAGTGTTCAGTAAGATTCCGGAGCTATTTCTTACACACGTCCTCCTAGAAACTCATGTGGCTTAGCATTTTCGCATTTAGAGTCAAAATGAACAATGACGCAGCAAGAGAATTCTGAACACAACAAAAAATATTTTGTTTAATTTGGCAAGGCTCTCGTGTGCTCCAAACCCCACCGTAAGGCCACAATTCCAAAGAATACACGCAGACATCTGACTGAATTTGTTGCCTTTTGCTTCAAACGTTTTTTTTGAAGATGGAACTATATATTTATGTTCTTCGGATGAGTGGTGGGTATGTAGAAGACCCCGGCACAGTAACGGATGTCGGGGGACTTATTTTTCTTATCTTAGATTTTGGATAGCTTTGTGCCTATGCCATGGTACCATTAAAAGAAGGGAAAATACTTGCAATTAACAATTGTTCATTGGATTTAATATTTCAAATGAAGAAAATGAAATACATTCAATTTAGCTTATTGTATATGGCGATCTACTCTCTCAAATCAAAAAACACTTTTATATAAAAGGAAATGCTCTTGTTCTGTTTAAAAATCTATTCCTATTTTTCTAATAATACTGCCTGCTGCCGTGTATACTCAGGAACTCCATAAGGACACAAGTATCGTGTGTCATCTTTTATTTTAGAACACAAAATACATTTTGTAAAGTTAAATATTTAGTCAGGTGAAGGTCAGTTCTAAATTATCGATGCTTTTCCATTTCAGTTCTTATTATTTTCTGGAAAGTGGAAAGATACACATTACAGGTGATTCATATCGCTTTGTTCTTGTTAACGTCACCTATTTTTTATTCGTTGTAAAAGTTGATGCACATACATCACCGCAAACAAAAAGGCTCTTTGAGCATTTTATTACTGAAAGTAGTGACTTGGCCTGGTCTGTGCCATCATTGCCCCCAAACAACTTGTCTGTGCCTTCTTTGCCCCTTGTCCCCCTTCCAACATGCATGCTGGCACATATATAGACACACTTACACAAATGACACTTACTCATTCTTACTAAAACACACGTACACATTCATTCTAACACACACTCCATCTCATCCCACTTACACATCCATGCTCACACACACAATTACACATCCATGCTCACACACACACATCTACACATTGTAGCTACAACGCCTGTAATTACGCCAGTGGCCCTGTATAATGCATAGATAACCTTGTTAGATGAAGAAATAACTTCCTATGAATAAGTGTCCTTTGAAGCAAGAAGCGCACATTTACAGCTGAACAAATAGTCTGATGGTATCCTTGGACTAGGTATGTTGTATGGCATGTTCTACCACCTCTGCCTTTTTTATTTGTTCTTTCGTTGAAGTGGTTTCTATAAGCCTCGATCTACTGATTGCTTTACATACCCGAGGGAAGGACAAGAGCTGCACCAAATGAAAGGCAACTATTAAGGAATCCATTGAGAAATAACTGTGCGTTATCCAAGGCCAGGACCCCCTGTCTAGTAGGAGAAATTCACACGCATTGGTCCTTCATAATACAACCAACAGCTGGTGAGCTGAAATATAGCAGATCCCCTGCAAACTGATGGTTTAGTGAATAATCCCAAATTAGCAGATTAAAAAAAAGGAATTTATGATCTATCCCAAGTAAGAAAATCTAACAACCGAGAGGAGTCCTATAATCAAGGGATAAAATTACTCTAGGATCACTACTTATAGAGATATTGGGTCATCCAGAGAGGTTATAGCTTTAGCCATTTCACCATTTAACTCCTGTATGACTGGAAAACCTCCCTGTAAAGCTCCCATCACCTGAAGCAGAAGGATCTGTAGTGAATGCCCAACTAGACCGTTAGACGTTTCCGTAAAGTAATGGACAATGTCGTCCAGAGAATACATTGTAACAGCTACAGGTAGGATCCAGGTCTGACACTGCTTCCAGCACCCCAGGAGAACCAGGTCATAGAACATAGAACGTGGAGTCGGTAACGGCCTCCTCAATGTCACTGGGGGTGCCTAGGTCACCCATATGGTAGCACCGATCGGACTTATTATTAGTATTTGTATCAGGTTTGTGGAACACACACAGCGTTAGAATGCTTTGGAAAAAAAACTACACAAATGATTTTAATCTTACATTTGATCCATGATTGGTTTGATAAATGATTTAAAATCTAATAATTCACTAATCACATGTCCCATGATCAATGATAAGGACCGAGATACTTTTTTACACTTTGTACATTAGCTAAACCTGTCGTTTGATTTAATGATTCAAAAAAAAAGGAATGTTTGAAGACATCTGGGGAAAAAAAATAAAAATGGGAAATGTTCCCGCTGGCGGTTGGACGATCAGTCTTCTATCATCCAGAGATGATGGATGCCAACATATAGCAATAAATTGGAAAAAAAAAAAGACTTTAGTTCGAAATTGATGGATATCCTTAAACAAGCGTGACAAGGGACCAAACACAAAACCAAGGCTCCGGGATATCAGAGGAAATGATGATAAATTAGGCAATAACCCAAATGCATCATGAGTTCCTCTCTTGTGATAATGATAGTTCATAAAGAATTTAATATTGCAATATTTTTTTTTAAATCCGCTCACAGAGGGATTAGCTCCAACAGAGACCCAAGTCCTAGGGGTCCAGCAGCACCACATCCTCCTATGACCCCTGTCTCTGAGCAAGAGAAGATCTGCTCTACATTGGACCACCAGGGACTTGGCGGCCGTAGACAGCAAGTCTGGAGTGGCCATTGTGCAAACCAGATGTTTTGCCCATTGGCCCAGTGCCATTAGCCAATACTGCCAATAGCACAATAGATGGTGGGTGGCCACTGGCTGAATACACTTGCCCACATGCTGCAAAAGTGCAAGAGCAAAGTGCGTGGCAAGGAGTATCCAGCAGGCGACCCCATGTTATCAGCCATACAGTGCCAGGGGCCAGGTCCCCAGTACAGACCTGCTAGACCTCTCTAGTTGTGTAGTAAGAATGTTTGCTTTTATATTTCTACTAATGGTATTCTTTATGCAGTAATACAAAAAAGTGCGTAGGTATGTGTGTTGTTGTGTGTATTAGTATATGTTTGTTAGTATGTTTGTTAGTGTGTTAATGTGTGTGTAAGTATGTTACTGTGTGTGTAAAATGTACTGTACGGTATGTGTATACAGCATATAGTTCATTATAGGTAAGAAATATATACATGAAATAAGGTATCTTTAAACAACAACACACAAAACAAGGTTATGTATTGATTGATTGCCGACGAAAATCAATCTCACCGTGACACTTCAACATATCTTCAAATATATCATTTCAACATATATATTACATTATGCACAAAACACACGATGCAAACTAACGCATTTAACTTATAAACCTTAGCTGGCTTAGTGTTTATATACACGGCCCAAACGCGGCCAATAACGAGAATTTACCGTATAGATTCCCCCAACCTCCACGCTTCTAAACTGCAACTTTCACAGATTTTGAAAGATTTTAATGGAAATGCACAAAAATTAGCTGAACTCGTGACACAATGTTGAAAACTTAGCAGGAACTTTCCATTTGTTGCTATGGTGACTGCATCGCATTTAACCCCAAACATACTTTTTGACACATAACTCCCCAAAACTACAACTACTCTTTATTATCTATATTGTTTTGCCTTTTTTTCCCATTAACATAGCCCTAGAAGTTGTTTTTCATTATGATCCATGACTTCCGTCACCTCCTATCGGACGCGTCTCTATGATACATAATATATCCGTAAGCTTTCTCCCCCGTATCCGTATTAATGCAGTCATTTAACTTCCTGATGTATTTAACAGCAGTTTGTGGCCAGCAACCTATCCGAGCTGTTGGATTATCGTAATAAAAGTCCTCTGGAAAGATCCATTACCCAATAAATTGATCATTTTAAATGAGTGATCTATTATTAATGCTCACATTTATATGCATTCCGTTACGTAGACTGGTTTATAAACTTGGTGCGGATGTGAAGGGGACCAGCCTCCCAAGCTAATCAGTATATATATATATATGTGTGTGTGTGTATATATACTGAATATATATATATAATAAATATATATATATATATATAATGTGTGTATATACTGAATATATATATATAATAAATATATATATATATATATATAATGTGTGTATATACTATATATATATATATATATGTGTGTATATGCTGAATATATATATATAATAAATATATATATATATATATAATGTGTGTATATACTGAATATATATATATAATAAATATATATATATATAAAATGTGTGTATATACTATATATATATATATGTGTGTGTATATACTGAATATATATATATAATAAATATATATATATATAATGTGTGTATATACTGAATATATATATATATATATCTTCAAGCACAGTACTAGTCTCCCAGACTTTTAAATATTTATATCACCGACGTGAGGCCATTTAATATTTTTTAATTTTTAATACATCCCTGGCCTATTTCCTCCTGCAACATGAAAACGTCCATAATTATCGGAACATTACGCTGACGGTTTTTATTTAAGATAATACTTGCGGCTCATCATTTGTTGAGAATCGCGTATTATCGAGGTTTATTTTCTGAGCTCCCGGCTAAATCAACGGCATTTTACTATAGAGATAATGTGTGTGTGAAGCTCAGCAGCTCGTGTTTCTCTCCGGCTAGACAAGTCTTGGTGCTTAAATCTTTTTAGTGGTATTTAGGGGAACGCGTTGTATGAGGCATGGCTCGAAAGTAAATATAAACTTTTAATGAAGGTTTAAGAGATAAGGATAATCTGCGTATTTTGTCAGAGTAAACCCATTTATTTAAATGTAGACGTTGTTAAGAGGTTATGTGCTTCGCCTACCTTCATTAAAGGTGCTCTTCCACCTACTTAACTAAATGCAGTGCTAGAGTCGTCACTCCTAGCTCTGTTGAATGTCTAGACCGTTCCAATAAATAGTTATTTAATCAAGTAAAATGTCACTTTTTTCTTAATTTCTGCCAGGAACACTTAATTGTAATGTGACGCAAACGCAGGCACTGATAGGCTGTTGCCATAGAAGCTGTAAAAGCTTCGCAGACCTGTTTGTGCTCTTTGTATGTGTTTAACATACCTGGGAACTTCCCCTTGTGAAGGGGGCAGGGTTAGCCACGCACAAGGGTGAGACGAGCCAATGGGAGTGGTGCGGTTAGCTGTGGGAGGGGCTGGGTGGGGAGCGGACGCTGCTCTCCTGCCCATAAGAAAGAAGAAAGTGACCCGAAGACCTGGGGACGCAGCGAGTCACCCGGAGACTCCGGATCTAACCCAGAGAGTTCCCAGATATGGTGAATAAACCTCCAAAGAATAAAATCCCTGATCCACTAAGACTTACTGATTTCATATATTGAGCCAAGAAGAACAAATTGAAGTAAGGGATTTAAAAATATTTTTTTTGCATTTCATGTCAACTAGCCAATGACGAAACGGAATTATTTCAACGCTGAAAGTAGCTTCTCCGGCACTGATTCGGAGCCTCCTGCAATTGCTGATCGTGTGAAAGAATTTGACGAACCAAGAAGGCAGAGAGCGGATTGCAGGAATGGGTAAAGAAATGAGGTCCAGGAAATCTTTCGGCTCTAACAGACATTAAACTTGCTCAGCAAGTCAGCCGTCTACTTGCGCACGCATGAAAAATATTCATTAAGGCGGGACGCTGGGATCCAAGCCAGTAAAGCGCATCAGGCTATGCAGAGCGAAGTCGTTTCCCCTTAAAGTTTAGAGGAAAAGAAAATGAGAGTATCTGGTTGTATGTGATTTCTTTGAGACATTAGTTCAATTGAAAGTACCCTTTTTAATATGTCGCAGAGGAGAAGAACAACTCTCATTGTGAACGGAATGAAGCCCATGGAGCAGCACAGCTTAGGCGGAGTGGGCCTTGACAGAGCTAGGTGGTGTGCAAAAAGGAATGATTTAATTTAATTGGTTCAGAGTTGTTATGGGTGGGGTTATTAATAAGGTATATAAGTGGCAACCATTTTGTAAACTGTCACTTAACTGCTTATCCAAATCCTGGTTGTCCCACCCTCCCTCCCTCCCTTTAAGGTGGGTTGTGGGGGGTGACTACCCCGTTTTGTCACAGCGGCGGGGATAGTTGGGGATTATTGCCTAATACGGTGTTCTGTTATGCGTTTTGGTTAATAATTTGACTTGGTTCAAGTTATTGGTGTAGGTTTCGAGCTGGCCTGTGGCTCAGAACCTGGGGTGGTGTAGGGGTGTCTCGGTATGCCCCTGCATTGGTGTGTGGTTAAATTGGTGGTGTGGGGGTGTCTCGGTATGCCCCTGCAGTGGTAGTTTGGTTAAATCGGTGGTGTAGGGGTGTCTCGGTATGCCCCTACATAGTTATAATTTGGTTAAACGGTCTGGTAGGGGTGTCTCGGTACATCCCTATTGTGGTCAATATGTTAATATGTTAATGTGGAGGCACCTGGTATGTGTTGGTGCCATTGTTATATGGTTAATTTATTGGTTATGTGAGGTCATTGTCAGTGTTAATAAGATGTAAACTGTTAATTATGTTAACCGGGGTGGCTGGGTTGACAATGACCTCTAAATATTGTATATATGTTAATAAAGCTGTGGACAAAATATTTTGCATCCAAATAAAGTGTCTGAGTTATTATTTGGGTATGGGGTACGGTCTTCCTGGGGCACAAACTCAACTATGTGCTTGTCATGTTCTTTTCTATGCGTTAGTGCCAAAAAAAGTAAAAGTGCATCTGGACAGAGGTAATAGATTTTAACGTATAGTTATTAAGGTTAATGCGGATATATTCTACTAAAAATGTATAAGAAAAACAAATGGAAACCATCCAGGTTCTTATAGAATTTGATGACAGCTAAGAACCATTTGGCTCATCTAGTTTGCCTGCTGCAAAGACTCGGTTCTCGATCTTGCCTTCAGGAGCCGTATGTCTATCCCACCAATGTTTAAACCCCCTCACTGATATTAGCCTCTACTACCTCGGTTGGGAGATTGCTCCATATATCTATCACCCTGTAGCAATTACACATTTAAAAAATGAAGAAAGAAGAGTTATGGATGTTTGCGTTGTCTTATGGGGCAGTTGGGTTTGTCCCTGTAGACTGCATCCTTTCAGAAAATAAATGGAAAAACTGTTTTCTTATATATATAAACTACGGGCCTAGTCCTGGACCTCATTAGCAAGGACAGATCTGCACAAGATGCCCTCATTGGTCCTCTTTGAAGTCTTTTGGATTCCATCAATATTCCATTTTTTCCCCCCAGCTGTTTATTTGGTTGTTAACTAATGGACTTGGGTTTAACATGTTTTAATCCATAGTGTTGCCAGCATGAAGACTTCATATTACTTTGGTAGGATGTAAAATCTCCAGAAAGGAGATAACCTCAACAAGATCTCATGAACTCAACGGTAAAAGCATTCCACCATACCATGGGGTCAACTCGGATTCAGTTATACTCGACTACAGCACCACAACGGACTTATGATAACGCAAAGTATTAATGACACCTCTAGCTCTTAATTGTGCACTTATAGCGTAAGGACATATGTCTCCTTGAGATTAGTTTGTCTCGCAGGTACCTGAAAGAAACAGATCTCTCTCTCAGAACGCTTACAGAACCCAAGTCCTTGCTTGAGCACATTCCTTTTCTATTCATAAGCATTGACTAGCGAACACAATACATAGGAAAAGACCTGTGGGTGAAACATTAATAACACAAGTAATAGCCTAGAACTTTGATTTCAGAACACGTACAAGTAACACCTAGCACATGCATAATTACTCCGCTATTGACTACATAATGATATATGCTGCAGAAGAAGCATTGTCTCCGATTGATTCTTCCAGCACCTCATTGGGAAAGATGCCAGTCCAGTTCTACATCTTCTCTGGTTGATCCCAGTCCAGGTCGCATGTCTCATTTAGTGATGATGGATGTTCTAAAGAGCTAAACTATTCTGCCACAACCATCACGGTTGTCCAAGGGAACTTGTGCTTAGCATTATATTTCGACTTCCAAAGGATCAGATTTTTTTTTAACCCTACAGTAATTTAATAAGACCATCACGGTTCCTTCCTTTTACAATCCTTTAGTCCCATTTAATTATTTATGGCTTTTAGTTTTTCACAAAAATAATGGGTCATCAATGAGAACGTTTGTCATGAACACACTTCGGTTGAAAGACTATTGTTTGCATCTTGATTGGCCGGTTCACTCCATCAATCCCACAATGGTCCATTTCAGCCTAAAAGGGACATTCCAGTCAAGCAGCCAACCAGTGATGGGATAGTGCTCCCATCCATCGTGTCCCCATGTAATTGTATTGATGGAAACCCATGCTTTAAATTGTCCTGGTCTGATACCATTATCAAGGTAAATACCCTTGGTGGTGCCACTAGGAAGACAGAAATGGTGTTTTCTATAACACATAATTTGACCATGGAAACGCAACTCATGATGTATAATATCTGGACTTCTATCTGCTGCAACAAGTAATTCAGTAACCAAACCTCTCATTAATAGAAGGCATTGTCATGTTTTGTTCATTTAGATGCTTAGATTAACCCCTTAAGGTCAATGGGCGGTCCCTAAACCCATTGAAAACAATGCATTTTGTCATTAAGGGGTTAATGTAAGGACATTTTACGTTACTCAGAGGGTGGTAGATAAGTGGGACAGCCCCCCCCCAGGAGAATTGGTAAATTATAACACACTAAGGGAATTTAAACATGTATGGGATAGACATACGGCTTCTGAATCTAAGACGAGACCAACGACTGATTAGGGTTTGAGTCTTTAAAGCATACAAAAGGGCAGACTAGACGGCCACATGGGTCTGATCTGCCGCGATATTCCATTTTTCTATTTGAAACCTGTTTTTCTATTATGAATTTGGTTCTTTTTTCCTCCCTTTGTGTCTCCGGTCCTCTCATCAGTAAGTTTCCCCATATTATTTAAGATCACCTCCTTACATGCGAAGAGTAAAAGGCATTACCTTGAACATTCTATGGAAGCGCTCGCTGATGTGATGTAGGTGTTAATAGGAAAACTCAAGTCTGTTTCGTGTACTGTATCTAACAATGGAGAGGAACATCGATTGTTCTCCTTCCAAGGTTAGAAAAGATCTTCTAATTCGCCAGAATGCCGACAATAATTGAATGGGACAGAAGTGACCTTGGGAGCTGAACTCAGTCCAAGCTCAGTACTAAAAGCAGGAAAGCAGATGAAATCATATCCCATGCGCTTACATCATAACCTTATATGTTACATTACAACAATACTGGATTTATTTTCTAAATAACACAGATGCCACGAAAAGCATTGTCTTAAAGGAACGTCTAGGTTTTAATTATAAACAACTCCTTTACCACCTGTTTACCAGGTAATTCACCAGGTACTTGAGTAATTTCTATTCCTGCCAGTAATACGGCCATATATCTCAGTAATAGCAAATCTCATCGTAACAGTATATCTCATTAATAGTGAATAGGGAATCTCGGGTGCTTGGGGTCATACAGTCTGATTTAATGATAACCGAGCATCCCAGATGGGTGTCACTGCTATAGTCAGGGAAGGGGACCTTCTGGCCGAGGGGGGGGCAGGTACAGCTGAGTGGCCCCTGGGCCACTTCCCCTAGTAACATGCACACGCTTATATACATACTCACTCTAATACACACACTTACACCTTAACACACACATATTCAATCACATTAGTGCACACATATGCACTCACATTAACACGCATACACACACATCCTCTCACACACACTAACACTAAAACCTACCCACACTTTACTTTGCCTTTGCTTGTGCAGTATGTGAGCAGCCATGATATTAGGGCAAGTTATGTCACCCACACCCCTACCATTGGGGCAGCTCAACTTTTGCTCCCCGAGCCATTCAACCCCTGGCGATAGCACAGCTTAGCTATAGGTGACTTAATTCAGAATATTTTTACTGTCTGACATAAGGACCATTATTAGATGGGTTTCCATTAGCAAGTCATTACAATAAGATCTTGCAAATGATGAATAAGTGCAACCATCATAATTACGTCCATGCGCATCATGAGCTGTTGTTATTTGTCATCTCATGAAAATAGCTTTTAAACAAGATAAGTCAACGGATGCTACATTTCTACATCACAAATACCAAGGGTTAGGGTTATTTTGAAAGCCAAGCTGGATCATTTAGAGGCAAATTGGGGTCTATCCGAGGTTTTTTTTTTTTTTAAAAACCCATAATTTTGTTTTTTCTCCTTCAAAGCATAAAGTTCCTCTTGTTTTGTGACATCTATGGATGAAAGTTATTTTATGTAACGATATATATGTTATGAGCAGCTATTCTTCTATATATATATATCAGAGGATAGAACAACAACTTACCATTCCCATCGGATTTCTTGTCCTTCCCGCTTGTTGCTCCAGAACTTTGTCTCTGGAATTGAAATAAAATAAGAAAAAACATAATGAGAAAAAAGTAAAACACAAGATGGACAGACGTACTTTTTAATTATTTTGTGAAAGAATACTATCATAGTTATATTATACATTGTTTACAAGGACACTATAAGCTTCTTTTTTTAAAAAAAATAAATTATACTATCTAAAGGAATAGCAAAACCATTTTTTGTACCTTTATTGCTTTTATCACAAGTCAAATTATTGTAGAGACTTCTAGATCAGCTTTAGATACATTGTTTAGAGTTATAGATTTAAGCTGTTTCTCAAAAACAAACACAACTCAATTTCATCCATATTTCTACACATTTCTTCACCGAAAACCTTATGCCTGTCTACTCATAATAAGATAAAACAATGACGTGTTTCCCTTCGCATTTCCCCTTTTGCAGGAAGACTTTTTCCTGTAGGCTCTATATTGTTTCATATCCATGCCACTCCGGGGAAGCAAGAACGTGTCTCAATTTACATACTTCATATCATACTTTAGTATAGTCAACACCAACGGCCCCGCACAATGCATGGTCAAATCAGGTGATAAGAAATCATGCGTAGATCAGCTCCAGAAATAACTTTAAAGGATAGAAGGGAGAGAGAGAAAAACCCCAAACTGAGATTTATCTATAAAGGCTCCCAAAATAAATAAATAAATAAATGCTCTCAAAGAGAAGAACGCAATGCAGCTTATAGTAGCACCAAAAACAGGTAGGGCTTCTACACAATGTATACATTCAACATTACGATTTATTAGTGAAACATAAATAGTACGATTGTTATAAAATGCAGTTATGGTTAAAACTTGATATTCAAAGTTTTTTTTAAATTCAGGTTTGTACACACTGATTGCAGATAACGCGTTTCGCCTGATGGCTTCTTCAGAGCTATATGTATAACATAGAAATGAACGTAAATTTTTTATACTTAAAACCCAATTAGATTTGATTTGATTTGTGTGAGCTCCAATTCCTAATTATCAATGTTTGTCACTCGCCGTGTCAGTTCAGCATGAATGATTTGAATTTATTTCAGCGATAAATCGTAACTCTGAACATATAGATTATATAGAAGTCCTACCTCATGACATCTACTTTGACTTTAAAGAAGTCTCCCTCCATGTTCTTCAACAATACGGAAAACCGTAGAGGAGCAAACACAGGACCGGCTCATCCTTTCTTGCGCGCGTTTTTACTAACAGCTCGTGCGATAAAAGATTCGGACTATTAGAAGAAAATATCGACTCCCCGCACTCCCGCGGTCTCGTGGAACGGTTTGTTTTTATTAATGGCTCAGAACTGAATGGCCTATTTTTACATTGACTTCAATTTGGAAAATCCATCTTCTGTATATAGCTGACTACACACAGTAACTGGGTAGTTGACTGTGAGGTGTTACCATGGCAACCAGGTTCAACAAGTGATTCAATAAGCAGTTCAACCAAGAATGTCTGAAATGCCTTCTTACTGTATATTCAAGTAAGTATATATTAAGATAAATATAATAGACAATAAGAAATACAAACCCCACTTCTGACTGGCGGATAGGAGTGCGTATAAACGTAATTTACTCACTTGGCACATAATTTACGTTATTAGTAATTACGCTCATTGGGATTTTGACTTTTAAAATATGCTTCTTGAGCGAATTAATACGACTGTCTCATGAGTGGATTTTATCTAAACATATTAAAGATTTTTTTTTTAATAGTTCAGACTATCTTTTTTTAAACTAAATACTTTTAAAAAAAAGAAGAGAAAAAGGGCAAAAAAATGAAAAAATTAAATAATTTTTTTTAATGTAAAAAGGAAAATATTTTTTTTTCTTCATTTATGTTCTTCTTATCCCTTTTATTCATAATACAATTAGGTCGTGAGACATAAAAAGTAGAAAAATATTTATAGGCCATATCTTTGATATGCCAAATATTAAAAGAAACTAAGACAGCCGCCCACTATATTGTAGGAGCGAATAAACCAAGTTTAAACACACATAAGTAACCCCACTGTGTACGGCACTGGTTTTCCGCAGTCCAATTGCATTTGGAGCCAGCATCGATGACGTATAATTGACAGGTTAATCTGAGTACCAGGTTTCCCGTGGGCCATATCAGGGACTTGTCTGCAGACCTGGAGGCCGCCATTGTTGTTAGTCATGTGATATTTTGATTGACTTTCCCGGCTCAAACACCACACTGAGCTGATGCTTTATGGCGATGCTAATGAAGTCCGTTCCTCCATAGACTTTCATCAGTCTGAAAGTCTGTCCGGGTGAATAAGACTAAGCCATTCTATTGTTTCCCACAGGCAGTATGATAAGGAGTCGGGGTGTTTAGTAGATCGGGGCTCAGATAACAGAGCGAGAAATCATACAAACGGCTGATATGCAGCTGCCTGAAAACATTATATTATGCATAAAATAATTATTTTTAATCTGATACTAGTAATAAAAAAATGGTTGGTGTTGTCTTTTAACAATAGCATACCCAGAACCCAGGAGGGATCAATGTTCAAAGGTTTGCACTTTTTCCATGCAGATATATCCAAAAACATGAGATGTCAACCAAAATACTTATATAACAGCAGCAAAACAGCAATTTATCTAGATAATGCTGTTTTTTCACAGTGCTGGTACTCTGTTTCAAGATAGGACCATCAAAATAAGTTATAGATACAATACGTCAGGATTCCCCGTTAAGGCGCCACGCTGCAGTAATAATGAGAATTTATGAAATCATGGATTGATAGGTATTCTCTTTCTCCAATCCCAAAGCACAAAAAGACGAAGAACATAAATGCGTTTATGGGGAATGAGGTGCAACTCACAGGATAAGTTAACCTGGCAGCAAGCTTCAATATTTAATGGTCTCTGTTCTGGTTTTATACATGTGAGTGAGGTAGGTAAGACTCAGGCTGAGTAAGGGAACACTACAGCACGAGGCAGGGCCGGACAGGAGCTGGCGCGGCAGCCCTGACACTTTAACCTGATGACATTGGTGCGGCCGACAGCTGGATACCCCCTGCTACATTTTTATGTTCACATAAACTACAGCCGGGCAAATCCAAGCGCTGGCCAGCAGCCCACCATGCATTTGCTTGGTGAGCCGGATAGCCCGTCCGGACCTGGCATGAGGTCCTACTAGAATTTATCTGACGTCCCACTAATCTCAAACCTAATAACTACTTTTTTTTTTTTATCCCAGCCTTTCTCCACTGTTTACAATTCTCCACATCCAACCTTTCCTCCCTTCTCTCTTCTTTTCTAAACTTTTAGCCTCTCTCTCACACTCTTGTTCCTTACTTCACAACCATCCCATGGCTGGGCTTTCTGGATTTTTCCTGTCTGTACCCATTTGCTTTTTTAATTCTTCTCTTATTAACACTTTGATTCTTCTCTTCTCGCTACTAACCCTATCCTTTCTCCCAAAGTGTGTAAGTAAGAGGTGGCTCCTTCCGGATGGTGCAGGGGGTGAAGCAACTGGAGATCTTCCACCACCTCCGATCTGAGTGACCTGCACCTGGTGCCCGGTGGAAGCCATTAATAAAACAAACTGAATCAGCCAAGGTTCTACAGATTTCTTTTGCAGAGTTCTAGGGAATTGCAGAAAGTTCACTTTAATGACACCAGACCACAAAAAGTTGATGTTCCACAAAAGTCCAAGATGGATGGAGATGTTCATTGTTGCAGTTGAACAGGAACCTTGTGATGTTATTTAGGTTTCTGGTAACCAAGCACTCTAGCTTTGCACTTTTATTCATATTATTGACTAGAAGGCAATCCATGGCTTAAGATTCATCAAATCATTTCTGGAGAGAGATGGAGCAACACTCCGACAGGTGTACGGAGGGTGGGCATCTGTGTTTGTATTCTTCCAAGGATCGTTTCAAACGCCAAGAAGAAACACAGCTCCCATTATGAAGACTGCCAATAGAAGTAATTTCCACAGGGGGCCGTTAGAAAAGGATAAACAGTGTTGTTGCTGTGTAGGAGGGGAGGCTTTGTGCGTTTCCTGCTTAGAGGCGTATTAATGTTTAATAGCGTGCTTTAACACAGTTTGAGAAGGTCCTGGAAAAAAATATGGAATCTACTAGTTTATTTTTAGAGTAGAGTGTTTGTTCTTTTATAAATAGATTCCTATCCAAATGTCATCTCTTTCTTCTATAACCCCAATAAATGTTGCGCAGAAGAAGAAGATTCTAAACAAGAGTATAAGGGAATGGATAGGAGCAAAGAGGGTCAATTCTTCTACGGTATTGGCCACCCCCGAAATATAACAAATGATATATAACAAATTGGTCCTGTAACTTTTACCATAAACGATACGTGAATCCATATTACTGTGGATCGTGTCCTCCAAGCTGTCTTATCTCACGATAACACGATTTTTAAACTTGGATTACAATCGCTAGTGGTCTGGCTGAATAAGAGATATCTAGCAGTGTTACTATATGACATCATAGCCTCATTACCTTCGATAGCAAGTAGGCGCGGAAGCATCTAGTAGCGTTGTAAAAAAGAAAAAAAGGAATGTAATAGGAGATCTGTCCACCAAGGCAAAGATGTGGGTTGCTTCTTCTTGACAAATGATGTTCTGTGACAAAGTATCAATTTAATGATCTTCGCAATTATCTAGGAATTGCATCCATTTATAAACCTCCTCTTTTCTGCATCATCCCTGGTGGCATCTCTTCTTTGCATGGGGGGGGCATAAAACTATCCTGAATCAGACAAGATCATCGACTTATTAAGGTTTGAGTCTTTACATCAGGAAAAATGAGCAACTAGACGAACGAATATCTCTAACCGGCTGTCAAAGTTCTACAATATAGGCAGACTGGGGCTCCGAACTGGTAGGGCTGCCGCCATGACGTTCTTCCCCATTTTAGCAAGAAATGGCTTGGCTAGAGCACCAAAAAAAGCTAAAAATCCTAGCGTTTGCCCTAACTAGAAGTACGGCAGCCAGTCTTAAGTCTTTTTGGAATAGATGCAATGGAGGACGGCATGCCACATTATTATTATTATCTTAAGCCTGGATGTAATGTATCTTTACCAACCTCAACGGGTGTCTTCTAGTGACACAACCAGTTCGAGAAGCACACTACCTGTATGTTTGGGACCGAATTTCACTCGAAAGCCGTAGTGTTAGGCTTATTTCCTGGCTTGTTGATATCTATTCAGGACTATTGATTATTGGTTTTCTCTTCTCAACTTTGAACCTGTGCTGCCTTATCCCAAAACTATACAAACTTTATATATTTGATCTCCTTTTATTACCCTGCCTTTGACATTGGTCATGGAGCATGTGACAGAAATATAATAATCCAACAACCTTTCCATTAGTTTTAATTGAACATATTTTAGCAGTGCAAAAAATTGCGACCGGTCCCCCTATAGAAGAAAGAACTGGGCCAATATTTCGAGTGGCTTTTTCCTAGAAAAATACAGAGGCGTTTAAAAAAGGTCTAAATATTAAAACAGCGATCGAGTTTAAAAAAAAGGTGAATTAGCCCAGAGAGCGCGGCTTTGGTTTTTCTCGCCGTGGGGCTGTGTTTAGTGTTCTGTATCATTGTTCTCATACTGTTTCCTTACATTTAGTTACAGCGGGAGGTGGCGTTTGTAATTTTAATACAAAGTTTTCTTTTTTTCACCGACTGGGTATACGAACGCTGATGCGTAGAGTATGTCAGAAGAATCCATGCTGCTGGATAATTTAGTATTATTGTGCATTTTTGTCGTATCCACGGGAAGCTACGACTTCCATTTGCCTGTTCTCAAACACTCTACAAGCACTTTAAATGATGAGGGCGTTCGCTAGCAGTCGGCATGTACAAAGAACCGAGGAACCGTGAAATTTGGCAATTAACTTTCCCGTGGCCAAGAAGAACTTGCAGTTCTCATATAATCTAAAAGAGATACAATGATACAGTCTGCCGTATTATTGCTAGGGGCATTTTGGGCACACAGCTAACCATCTAACCTATATGACGTTTTATTTAACCCATGAAAATATGTTGAGTGGTCCTGAAGTTTATTTGACAAATAGTTACCTGAATATACCTGTAGTACGAGGATACACGATATACATTATAATATATCCTTGTAGAATGGTGGAATATTATTTATTTAGTTAATGGCTATAAATTAATTATGTTTGCATGTTTTTTTCACCCCACGTCTTCGTAAACGGGAAAAAATTCAATAGCATAGTAAGTTTATTAACTAGAATTATGTTTGAATAAATCCTAAACCAGCATCTTCTACCTCCCAAGTGCAGAGCGCCCAAGTGTTCCTCTTTAGGAGGGATAGTCCCTCTTTTGGACTCAAATACCCCGTCCTTTTTTTCTCCGCTGATGCCCTTCTTTTCTAGGAGCTCAGAATGTCCGGTGGGTATGAGGGTATCACCGGGTTCTACAGACCTAAACGTAACAATAATGTGTATTAAACAGCAGGAAAGTGGGTTTTTAACTTAAATGGTATAAATTAAATACACTATTGTTCTTCTCAATGCCTCACTCAGAAGCCAGATCTGTAACAACACTTCCTAAAATGAAGGTGTCTTCTTTGGCCATTAGAGATGTTTGGAGGTATTCGAGTGTTCCAGTTTAAGAGGGAAAGTCCTGCCCTGGTTTCACTTTTTTTCCTGGGAGGTCGGACAAGGAAAAGCTGGGAAAGGGGGCAGAGAGCATCTGCCTGGGTTGAAGGTTTCCAATAGGGCTGGCCTGTGGATCAATAGGTGGCTCTGGCACTTTAAGGCCAACAGCGGTCAGCTGTAGTACATGACCTACTGCTGGAGTGGTGGGTTGGGTAAGTATGGGCTGCTAAGACCCAGAGGTCCACTAGTAGGGTTACCACCTTTTTTCCCCGAAAAATACCGACCATAGTTGTTGGCAGGTGAGGGTGGAGCCACAAAATGGGTGGGGCCTTAAAAGGGTGGAGCCACAAAAAGGGGCAGAGGTATAAAAGGGTGGAGCCACAAAAAATGGCAAAGCCCTTATCAATTCCCTTATCAATACAAATGCCCCAAAAACTCAAGGATCCCCCCCAAAAAGAATCAACGCCAGTAAACTACCATTTCATTTTACTCTCTAAGGTGCAATGAAAGACAGATATAGATAAATGAGGAATAAGCGTAATAACCATCCATAATTGTTCTCTGTCCTTTCAAGCTATAAACATTAAACCGAAATATAATTTGTAAGACAAGGACTCCGCAGTGAGTCCGCACCTGCTTATTATGGATAACAAGATTATTAATGCCTAAGCCTTGAAATACAAAATAGTTTTGTGCTAAGCATATTGATTACTAAACATCTCATGCAGCAAGATCTACCCTTGTGTATCTAAGCCGAAAGAAATGAGTTTCTATTTATATCCAAGCACACAGAGTAATAAATACCGAAAAAAACTGGAATTCCTACATTTGGATACCTTCTGTATTTTAAAGGGACACCCCCATCAATCCTATGCACTTTAATGCTTATGCTAGAAGAGAGGTTAGTAGCAGGGTTACAGAATATTGTTAAAAGAAGCTAAGATTTGTTTTTGGCTGGATGAAAGCATTTTTTTATTAGGTTGGTTACTTGCCTCCTTCTCTGCTGAGATCTCTTACAATTGGTGGCAGCAGTGGGATTGCAATTGGGTAGTAGGGGCTACATTAAGAAAATGAACATGGAGCAACTTCTGAAGACGTTCTAGCCCGTTATACCATCACACAACCCCACAGTATCCTTGGATAAGATGACAACAGCTAATCGGTTAATAATCTGTTGGCATTTGAGAAAGTGGCCGCTGGACACGGCTTGGCCACGCATCATTGGGCCCAGGCAGCTTGCCAAGCTCTCTCCATGGAGCAAGCGCTAGATTAGCATCAAGGCAGGGTCTGCAAGAACATTGAGTTTTAAAAGACTTGGTGCCCACTGAGCCATTGACTACTGTATTGAATCTATTCATGGGGACACTCTGTGTTACCCAACTGCCCCGATGACAGTGTTTCAATTGGCCCATACAGGGCCATAGGGACGGTACCTAGGCAGGGAAAAAACTACACAGAATATCGCTTCTTTTGGCCAGTGGTCTACTCTGTCACATAGCATTTTATTGCACTACTTTAACACGCGTTCTTCATTGGTGCAGCTGTATGGGGCATTAGCCTCCATAAACTGTAAGAGGAATAATATTATCATTCTTAGAATGTCTAACCCCCCCCCCCATTTACCTTTCAATAGATGTCAGCAACAAAAATTCTATACACAAGAAGTTAATAAATAAAAGAAGCTTCAAATCATGAATATCATCACGTCATTAATCTTCAGAGGTTAAAACATAAATCAGAAACAATACCAGACGCCCGATCGCACCCTCTCACTCACGGTAATGTAGCTGACGAGTGGAAGTCCTCATTTATCATGGTATTCCAGTACATTAATCACAGGGTGGCAGTGTTATTATATTAATCTGAGCAGGGCACACATTGTCGTTAAAACATTGCCTATTAACGGGAGTCAAACATATGCTTAACCAGACACTTCCATTAGGAAAATCACTCATTTCTGAGAATCCCGATGATGAATCGTTCACCCGCAGAGGCAAGCGTTCCAAGTTTTTCACTAGTTAGACAACTTCTTCTGTGTGACGCTACACATACTACTCAACATTTCAGGGACACTTTTGTTTGGAGAGCATGGTTAGAGGGTCAGGACCACCTTGTGGTGCATTTCAGGAGGCCATGTGGGTTAGGGTCAGAAAAATTATCATAAGTGCTGGATTAGTATCTTATCTCTGACCAGCGCCCTCAGAATTTGGCACACCAAAAGCCTAGGGCTAGTGGAGCCCGAGTGAAATATTTATTTGATGTCCCCATTCCCCCACCCATAATCATAAAACTCGCACATATCATATGGGCCTGTCTGCATATGGGCCTGTGGAGGAGATCAAAACATTGAGCAGGACACCAGGGGGCCTGATCGCCCAGGAGGCCTAGATGGCCTAGGCAAGGACACGTCACACACACACACACACTCATGCTAACACCATACATTAACATATACACCATATAGTAACATGCATACACATGCTTTTAGTATACACTCATACATGCTAACACCATATACACGCTCCAATACCTTACATTAACTCATGCCAACAGCATATACATACACGTTCTCTCTAACACCGTACACTTACACATACTGTTCATACACACACACACTCCCTCTCTAATTATCCATGCAGCTCGCACTCTCTGCGTGAGCTTCTGCCACCCTACTACAGCGTGGTCATGTCACACACGTTACTCGACCTCTGGTAGATCTAATGAAGCAATAACTTCCGAAATGTTGCCATATTGATAGTTTTGAACAAATTTAATTTTAAATCTTATTCACAGATATTCTTTACTAAGTTTGCATAGAACAATTGCTTAGTTAGTTAGTTTCTTCACTAAAGGGTGAGTATGCAGAGAAGCTGAAGCTTCAACTTGCCAACCTCATTATGAAGTAAGAGGTCCCACCTCTGCCAAGTCTCTCCTTCAAGGAACGGTAGCCATACCTACTACACCAGGCATCTGTATGGTAAGTTTTAAGAACTATCATTTATATAACTATGCATTATACAGGGCCACCCAAACTCTTCCTGCAGGAGATGTTCACTGGGGTCGGCCCTTTGTAATGAATAGTGAAGTCAGGGAGTGGAAAAGTTCAACGCTCCCACAATCTTCCAGTTCATTTGACCATTAATAAAATGACTTTCTGAAAACCCTGACCTCGAGACTCAAATATTAACCCTTTAGTCCATTGTATTGTAGTGACCGGCTAATGAAAATAACATCGCTTTTGAAAACCATGACTTGGCAGGAGGTAAAGATATTCTGAATATGATAAAGCATTGAGGAAAGCATCATGGAATACTCCAGACACCATTAACCCCTTAAGGACAATGAGCGGTCCCTAAACCCATTGAAAACAATGCATTTAGGGGTTAAACCCGAGTAGAATATGAAGTGGCCAGGTCCTTGAGAATTCACTCATTCATCTGAGATTGGGGTAAAAATCCTTGGTTTTAGAGTCAGACCCTGGTGGTTCCAAGGAGTGATAGTAAACATGCGCCAGTCATCGTATGTGGTCCTGAAATCAATAATTCAAAAGGCCGTTTTGGTCAGAAACAGGCAAATCTTAAAAGGTGGCTTCCAGAACGTCCTCATCACTCAAAGCCATATCAGCCAAGACCAAACAAATAATACTCAAACCTGCCTCTGTCTAAATAACACTATTTTTATCCTTTTCACAAAATATTGTAAAATCCCCCCCCCCACTCTACGGACAACAATAGATACAACTGTTTGTATCTAGTGAGCTTATAAACAATGTCATAGAATCCAGAAGCTTTTGAAGATGTCACTAGCAAATTAACTAATTTGTTATATATATATAATAAAAGGGGGACTCCCGAAAGCTTGTCAATTATTTTAAATACTGTTAGTCCAATAAAAAAAAGGTATTACAAGATGCTGCAATATTCTGTTTTTTGGAATTCTTATATTTATATATATTATTATTATTATTATATTATTATCTCATTATCTGTATGAATAAGAACTGAACGCTGATAATACTCCGTGAAGCCCATTCCCCGTTACTCCCACTCCCCTAAGCCGACAGCTGTCACATAGCAGCTCTTAAGGGACATTGGGCCACTCCGACCGGAACCGCGTCTTTACTCTGCACTAAACAGGATTAGCCGAGCCAAATCTCACCACGGGCATTTGTTATCCTCCCACAAATTATTAACAAAAGACAATGGTATTAATCAATTCGGCTTAAAGACTTTCCATGTGCTGTATTGATTGTTATTATTAATACCGATAAAATCTTTTTTCTTGCTTGCCTACTTTTGATCATTTTAACTCTACGCATCACGTGCCATAATATAATTCACCAGGACGCACTTGTACTGCTTCTGCTTCTGATTGGCTGCTCACATGGCTATTATTTAAAGGGACTCTGTACATTGTATATATATTATAAATATATATATAATATATACATTGTATCAGAAAAGCAAAAAAATATGTAGATCAAAATAAAAATGGGTTTGATGTTATTCCTCATTAATGGCGTTCCCATTAAAAATTAATTAATGAAATGGAGGTTAATCAATCTTTATATTATGCACCATCGTGATGCTACAAATGTAACCATTCCCCCCCCCCGATTTATTATTTTATACAAATCTGTTTGCAACTCAGCTACAGAACTGTAAAGATTGTCTGTACAACATCAAGATGACCTTTCAAATAATGTCTGATAAATACTCAAGGATTGCACGGGGAACACGAGTAACAGTAAAAATACTTAAAAAAACAAACAAACAAAAAATAGTCATATATTGCTGCTGAAGACACAATTGCTCTTAAAAAAAAGTTTAATCTAATGTAAATTCATCCCAAAACCATATTTTATTTGTTGCAAAACATATTTACATTTAAGGTTTCCAAGCCAACTCTTCTTGCGCAGGTGAGGGCATGCAAGGAACGTCAACTCTCTCCCCCGTCCGTGCTGAATGTCGTCCCACCCGCCATGAATGTCATCCCTCTGCTAAGGACCTGATAAGTGCTGCAATAAGCTGCTCCACGTCTCCAAAGGCTGCCTATTGTCTTGTGGAACGCGGACTCGCGTGGCCTCTGGCCTGGCTTTTCCTGGGAGATAAACCTGTAAGCCCAGGTCTTACCTCTTTATTCCAGGTTTCACTTGGACATTTGGCAGCGATACTGGGGGGGGGGGAGACCTTGTAAGGTCCCATGTAGGCTTTTCATCATGGCAACCAGTGGAACGTTCTTGCTAATTCGCCTATTCCCTTGGTTGCCATGTCCTGGTTGCACCAGAATGACTTCTACAATTTTGGCTCAAATGACTTAAAAGTAGTCAAGTATCACAGTAACACCATGTCATGAAATGAGAGCAACTGTCACAAAACTGGTGTCTACCAACACTTTCTAAGGCCACCACACGTAATCAATATTTGAGTTCCACTCACAAAAGAGAAGAAGTGTTCCCAAAATATGCTCGGTGCAATATACATTTATGGTGAAAT
This sequence comes from Spea bombifrons, assembly GCF_027358695.1. Lineage (NCBI taxonomy): Eukaryota > Metazoa > Chordata > Amphibia > Anura > Pelobatidae > Spea > Spea bombifrons. The sequence continues at coordinate 7,115,848 of NC_071088.1, forward strand.
ATGGCACAATGACATCATATACTTCATATGACGCAAAAACGCCAGAACAACAACGCAGAACAGCAGAAAAGTAGACACAACATGAGATCCCTCAAGGTTTCGGAAGCTTATGGTCCATTTCTTGTTTTGTGCCCCAGTCTATGTTCACGCAGAATCTGCCGGCAGATCGGCCCCAGTCGGCCCCCTTCTAGTCGGCTCGTATCTCCTGCTGTAAAGACCAGTCGTTGGTCTCGTCTTGGATTCAGGAGCCGTATGTCTATCCCGCGCATCTTTAAACCCCCTCGCTGTATCCACCTCTCCACACATTGTAATACTCCAAATTGCTTAGCCGGGGAAGATGTATTTGTGATTAAATGTTCGGTATCATTACCGTAATGTGTAATTAGTTGATTGATCTCCTCATCGGATAAATAGCAGTTCAAGCTCTCTCCTAAATGACTGCCCCGATGTAGGCGCACGTCCCCACTTCAACGTCTACCTAATCTAGTTAAATATGAATTATATCCGTACCGCTTGGCACGTCCTCTGACATCACGTTCTACCTAATTACTCGGAAATGCTGTGGTAGGCTTGGATGTATATCACTGACGAGTCTAGTAATTCATTCTACGTGAAATAAATCATTCCACTCCATTCCATATTCGATACGTCAGGAGGGAGAAGGATACGTCATTGAGGGATAGAAACATAGAGTATGATGGCAGGTTAGACCCATATGGTCCATCTAGATTCAGGAGCCATATGCCTATCCCATGTATGTTTAAATTCCCTCGTTGTATTAACCTCTACTGCTTGTGCTGGGAGGCTGTTCCACTTATCTACTGCCCTCTCAGTAAAGTTCAAAATGGCCCCTGAGGGTAAAAGACATTTCCCTGGAAGCAGCACCACTACTCAACATGAGCTTCCATGTTCCACAAGGTGTCATAACCGGTAATGGTCTACAATATGTCCTCTTTTGTTGATGCCGGAGGAACGGAACTTGACTCTGTTTTGATGAACTCAGTCTTTGAGATTAAAAGTTATTTTTATCCCAGTAAATAACGGTGACCTCCGTATAAAGATTTTCCATCACCGTCTGCTTTGTTTGTGGAGATGCAGAGAAGCCACCGCGGCCCAGGGACGTGGGTACAGAATCATGAAGGTGACCGCGACCTTAGATGAAATGAGGATTTGAGAAGAATAGTGTCCAAGTAAAATACTAAGTGAGTGATGTAATAGATTACATTCAACTGGAAACATGACATCAAATGCGATGTATTCAAGGTATCCCTAAATGGATTTAGATGGGAAAAAAAAACCTTTTACGTAAATGACATTAAATTAATTATTAGCAGAGACAATAATCCCTGGAAGAAACTGATTAAATTAGGATGTGTACCCCCCTCCTCCCCCCAAATTATCTTTCTTTACTTAAAAAAAACTATCCAGGCTATAAGGTCTAAAAGCCTCCACAAGACAAAAAGGTCCATCCATTTGAAGTAATTTCCAGAACTTATTTATATTTATTATTAATATGTCTAACATTAAATGCCTAACTAATATTAATTGGATATTTTAATTAAATCGTATAAGTAATGTACATTCTTGGATACACAGAAGTGGTGTATTTTTGCATCACGCTCCGCCCACATTACTTAATAATTCCAAACCGCAAAATATTTTAATATTATCATTATTACTAATATTTTTGGAATCCTCTGAATTTAGAAACTGATTCTTTTTTTCCATAATGTCTCTATCTATATTTTTTTTAGATTTTTTATCTACTTTTATCCTTTCGGTCTTCCTGGTTTAGTGTTGTTTCTGTATAATATGCTTTTTGTTTGTTTTTTTTTAACAAAAAGTGACTCAGATGTAATTTTTTTTGTTTGTCTTCATATGGATTTTAAGGATCTTCTCTTCAAAGGGTCAAATGACAGTCATTTTTTTTTTTTGGTGTTTCAGGTTTTACACTAAAAACCTGTATATTTTAGAAAAGTGGGAACTCAACCCCAAGTTTTCCATTGTATCAAATTCTTAGATGTGATGTAAGGAAGTTTTACTTAGGGTGGCAGATAAGTGGAACAGCCTCCAAGCAGAAGTGGTAGAGGTCAATACAGTAAGGGAATTTAACCATTTAAAGACGAGACCAATGACTGATTACGGTTTGAGACTTTACAGCAGGAAAAACAGGCAACTAGACGGGGGCCGAATGGAGCTGATTCTGTCTTTAAGACTGATGTTGCTATAGGATGCTATTGCATGTTAGCAAAAAAGCACTATATATATATATTTTTTTATATATATATATATATTTTTTTTTATTATTTTTTTTTTATTTTTTTTTATTTTTATTTTTTATTTTTTTTTTATTTTTTTTATTTTTTTTTTGTAAATGATGAGCTCCCAGCAAACTAGCAGGAATACCCACTGGTGAAAAATGTCTTGCTTTGTCTTGAAATATTCCACTGATAATCTTGACAGTTTTTCCCCTTGAAGAATAGCACAATAAACCCAGACCGTGCCTCGCGTTGACGGATTGCTACAGTATGGAAAATGCTATGGAAATGACATTCAAGAGTTTCCAAAAATCCACAGACGCTAATTGAATTTTATGGAAATGGCTTCGGCTGATTTGAATAAAGCACTTTTTATATTCAAAACAAAATTTGCATTGGAAATGCTTGAAGGATTAATAGCTGTATCTAAAAATATTTCTGTAGCTTTCTGCAGACTCCTTACCTACAGGAGGTGTCGGGGTTTTTTTTTATGCCCTATGATTTTATTTGAATTTTTTGTTTCATTTCCACCACTTATTAAAGAAACCTTTAATTATTAAGCTTCATTTTGTCAATCTGTTGTCAGGCTACTATGTGCCAGAAAATAATTGGATTTATTGTGCCATAATTTCGCGTTTCCCATAATTTATCATCGTAAAGCCCGGCTGGGTGACAACCAGGGGTTGGTCAGTAACATTCTTTGGGAAGGGCATTTGATTAAATGCCCCATAAGCAACAATGACTTTCACAAGCCTTGTCACGGACACCGGTGTCTGGGTATGGACACTTGGGGACAATTTTTGAGGTTTCTTCACATGGGTTGATGGGTCGATCAACGTCCCCAACATTCTAAATAAACCACCTATAGACACACAAGGAGATCCTTAAAAACTCTACTGTTGGGTGTACTTGAGGATAGATCTTAGGGAACTCTGTCTTCATCTAGGACATGAAGGTAGCCTGAGAGTTGGATCTAGGGATCATGTCAATGAAATATGGATGCCCACACTCTGGTAGATCCCAAATAGTGACGAATAATGCCTTCTATTAACAGATCTGCCTGCATCTGTTGCCTAGGTTCCTTCAAATAGACCCTGAAACCCATAGGGATGGGAGTTGGCGAGAATCGGTTACCTAGAGAGCATAATTACCAATGATTCCCAAAAGGTTCCACCAGAAATCAACAGGATTTCATATCCATGTCCCTAATTTGGGTATTAAATATTGCATTTGCTGTATGGATGATACATGTAACCCATTATTCACAAGAAGTATATGTCTAGACATGTGGCAGACAGTCCAAAGAGTTAAATAAGTGAAACGGATAATTTACTGTTACTGTGGCTACCAGATATTTCAAATAAATGTGATTTCCAGGATATTTATGTGTTTTACATCTACAGTATAGTCAATTACCATATAAGGCTTGCAATGCTGTGTTCCAAGTTAATGACATCACATATTAAGGCATTAATGGGAATGTATGGCAAACATATGCCCAGAGGGGTAATTGACATTCTGTAGCCTCTGAAGCAGAAAATAAACTCATTAATTTCCAGCAGTCCCCTGCGAAATGATTAAATATTCATAATGAACTGTGTTTTGTACCTATTTATGAAAAATACTTGATACCTGTAGGTGACACGGCTGTTATTAGTAAATATTTACACATCAAATTTACACATCTCCTATGTAATAAGCGCTGTGTAAATTGCTGGCGCTATATAATGACATGATATTAATAATAATAATAATAATGTATACAGCAGATGCTGAAAAATCACATGCTTATATTTTTTATTATTATTTTCTTTTTTTTTTAACTTTTTCATCAAACTGTTAAATGCATCTTTTTAAGTACCACAAGGCTAAGATCAAGAAATTTTAATTGATACATCGCCTACCATCTGTTTTCTAGACTAGATCAACACACAATCAACAATAGCACCCCTAGGAGAAAATGACACTAGCGCTATATAAAAATATACATCTGCTTTATATCATAGACTGGAGAGTTAAGTAAAAATGTATGGTCCTCCCTATGCACAGGAATTTGTCAGCATGATGTTTTTGCCATAGTTTTAGACCCTTGCAATTGTAAAAATAATCATTCTTCATCATTCATCCCATACAATGTAGCAGACTCAGACTGGAGCACCCACTCACCTCACTCATAGTTTTGCTTTGAGATGGCAATCCTCTGGTCTTTACTTCCTTTTGCACAGGAGGATTTACACAAACACAGATCTAAAGTACTAAGCTTTTCTCTTTAAAGGGGGCTACCCTGTGGCATCACTATCACAGTGAGCCAATAGGAACCCTGCAGCTCCCAAACATTTTAGCATCAGCAGCATAACATTCTAGGGTAGGTAGAGACACCTACTGGCCAACTAGGGAACTGCACATGGGAAAGAACATAAGGATTTTTTTTGGAACTGCATTAGACATTCCCTTAGAGACATAATTATTATAATATAATAATAAATCTTAATTACATATAAGAGGGACAATCACACTTTAATGCATATGATAGCTGCGCGGTCCCTTTAAATTTTAGTGATGTCTCCTTTGCAAACGCATGGAGGATTCTGCAGAATGCCCCCCATAGGCATTTTCCCCTTTACCCACCAACTATATGTTTTCTGTGTTCCGGCGTACGTGCGCACGTGTAGAAAGTGCTCCCAATTATTTCAATAAAGTGTGTCTTTAACGCTCAAGTTCCATCTAGGTCATCTGTACAGCACACGGTTCTTTTGACCTAGGGGCTCAGCTTTGGACAACTTGAGATGATGGTATAGCCCGTGGCTACCCGCATTATGGGGTATGTATGGCTGACGGCAGGATATGCGCGGCTGCACGTTACATTTTTATGTCCACAGATGGCCAATTTGGTCCTGTATCTATGTCCTAGACTGGAGAAAAGAGTGTTGTTGTCTTCCATTTTTTTTTAGGTAAAAACCCCGGTATGTAAAGGTGACCAGTGGTCAATAAAACGTGCTTCTGGTGCTAATAACATATTGAGATCAGCATTCTATGGACTTCCATTCCAATGAGCTGCAGCTGCCACCAAACTCATTCACCTAATGGTTGGCCTCAGGTGCTGGAATGCTGGGTTTGCATATCCTATTCCAACATGTAGTAAGAGTAGTTTGCATGTCCAGCCACAGACTGCATTTCGTTTAAGAGGCTTACTGTCAGTCTCGGGTATCATTATGATATGGAAAACTTGTCGTAGGTACCTATGACATCATCATGTGTATAAGTATTAGGGGTGGAATAAGACGTGAAATATGCAGCGTACAATGACTGAGAACTGCCTTACTGAGCTATCGATTTACTTAAAAATGCCAAAATTATGGGGAAAAGTAAAACGTGTGCGGTAAGGGTGGGACGGCTCACCTATCTTACCCAAAGAGCCAGCTTGTGGCATTGGTTGGTTGGATGCGGCCAGGTGTGCCAGATAGCCAGTCCGGGCCTGTTACGAGGTTACCGCTCAGAATCAGGGTTTATTCACCTTTAGTGAATCACTAACCACTAACATTTCACCAGTAAAGCCACTTTTACTGCTGCGATGCCCGATGTGCCGCTGGCCATTGGCGCCCATTCTCTCCCACTCCAGGGGCAGATCGGGTGCTGCGTTGTGTGGCTGGTGGCTGGATATGCCCAAAAAATCCAACGTGTGACCGAGCATTTCCAGCCCTTGTCATCAAGTGGCCGACGGCCTTAAAGTGCCTGCGTTGCCTCGCCGTCGCCGCACACTATGTAAATTTTGTACCTTCTATATTTTTTTTTCTGTACAATATGATCTTTATGTTTCCCAATAGAGTCATAGCCCTTTTCAAAATGGATTTTCTAGAAAGTAGACTTGATGAATGTAAAATGACCCTGTTTTTGGCAAGACTCGTCCGCTATATCAATGTGTGCTCGATAAGACCGTGCCAAGAAATACTTCAAAGAATTGCATTACTTACACTTTTTTTTCCCCTTTATGCCTGAATAGTTTCTTTTTGCTGCTCATGCATAAAGCGGCCAATATGTAAATCACCTTCCTGAAGAGGCATACACTGTATTTTATATTGATTGATTTTTTTATTTTTTTATTTTTTTCGTACGCCTAAATTTGCTCACTACAGAGAAAAGAATGACAAGCTTTCTTTTTTTTTAAGTAAGGCTAAATAAAACCTATCATATTCTACAGCCCTGAATAAAAGGCATAGGTGTGACGTCTGGCACGGAGCCGCTTTAATCTGTTTTATATCATTAGCGTGAAAAGTACTTCAATGGCACTTGGAATGTGTCCACCTTCGATACCATCTCTCATGTCAATGATTAAAAAAGGATTTTTTTCCCACTCTAATTAAAGGAATTCTATGGTTTTAAAGACACACTTTTAATATATTACTCTTTAAAAACAATACCGTCTCGTGGCTGGTCCAGTGAGTTATTGTGGCCTAGGCTGACAACGCCAAGATGGCAGATCCAGAGGGAGCAGGTTCATTTTAAGTCACAGAGCACCAGGATATGATGTCCATACCCTATGGCGCTTCACAGTAAAAATGGCGGCCATGATGGGGATGGCTAAGCTGCTCTGGGCCAAGCCTAGGGCAGCGCCATAGGTACTATATACACGTCACTGGACCTGTCAGTGAGTTGTGGATGGTATCCCCTAGGCACAATGAGCAATGAGGTCTATCTAGGGTTGGGCCCAGAGTTTCGGGTGCCCTAGGGGCCAAGGAGTGAGATGGAGTCCTGTAAGATGCCCACATAGACCAGGGCCGGTTGGGTTTTTTTCCCCACCCTAATTTTTTTCTGACATTTTTACTATATTTGGTGCCACTGATAAAAAAGAACAAACCCTGATTTACAGTCAATAATGTAACAATAACAATATTCCCCAATTAGAAAAAATCTCTTTTTTTTTTTTAATAAGGGAGAAAACCACTCCTTTATATAATACATTATTTTCTGCTACTTTTTTACTTTCAGGTTGTGAGGCAAGATTAATTTTTTTTAATTTATATTTCTTTATTACTTATTTTAAAATCTTAAAGCTTCTTTTTATTTATAATTTTTTTAAACATTTTGTGGAGAGTTGGTCTCAAAAATAAGGCCTCTCTAGGCATGGACGTATTCAAAGTGCTCTTACGCACAAAAACTTCAAATTTACAAAATAAATGAGCTTGCGAGACACATATGCCGACAGTAAGGGGGCATCACAAGCTAATTGGGGTATAAATTGAAGATTTGCATGTAATTACGTTCACTCACAACCATTGATAAGTTGTCCTGTTAAAAAAAACACCCCAGTATAACATTACACATCAATCTAATTATATATTCGTTTTGACATCACCTATAGCTTTTACAATCATAAAATAAATTATAAAAAAAGCAATTAGCCTTTATAAATCGTTTTTAAAACATACCGATTCTCAGAAATTCCCCAAAGTCTTTTCTTTCCGCTCCAAACGCCAAAGTAACATTAACCGAATCCATTTTCTAGACGCAGGTCAACCTATACGTTGATACATACATCCTGAAACGTGAATGCTGGAAAACATATGACCATTCCAATCATCATAAAGCACTTACACGGTAACATTATAGCATAGAACTTTAACCCTTTATACAAGCCCCACGTGTTCCGCTAACTATAAAACGTATTAAATCATTATTTACATTTGGTCTTACTTTAAGCGGTCTCCTTAACCACTGTATATATATATATATATATATATATATATATATATATATATATATACAGTACATATAAATATATACATATACATACATACATACATATATATCATTAAAACGTAGTGCTTGCAGAAGTCCTCGTGTGCCCATTTTAATCAGCAATTGCCTTAAAACTTGAGAGAAGGCTTTCCAAGGTCACTGGCATTCAGTTTCGAAATCTCTAAAATATTAAAGTACTTTAGGATTTAAAGTTTCAGCATCTGAAATGTTAATGTTGTTATAAAATTTCATGTAGATGGCATTTCGTGATATTCAAGATGAGTGTTTGATGACATCCACTTTATTCATGGAAGTGCGGTAACATGTTGACACGGTCCTTTAGTGCAAATTGTCATTAATTATATATATATATATATATATACGGTCTTACAGATTTACGCAACTTTATATCTTCCGGGGAAATGTTACAAATGGCTCACCTTCAAATCTGTTTAGATAACGAGGCGCTAAGTAAAAAAAAAAATATGAAACTTTGTGAGTTTTCTTTTTCTGGAAGGTTTATCAGTGACCTGAAGACCTCCTCATCATGGAACTAATGACTCCTTTTCCAGGTATGGTTATAACCATGAATGGATTCCAGGGCCTACGTTCTAACTTTGTCCTTGTTCGGTTGCATGATGAGATCCTCGATCTGTAAGAACCCGGGTTATTCTTTTGCCCTAGTGGCAACTAAAATAGATGTAGGCAGATGTGACACCCTTTCGAGGGGTTGTCTGGGTCTAAACTAATAATATTCCGTGTGCATGGGTGCCGGGACTCGCGTGTGCACTCTCAAATGACGCACATGGCGTGTCTACGGTTCCAGATCAGCGTGGGGAGATCCCATAGGTCCCCAGGGATCAGCCAATCACACGCTCCCTCAACAATGGGGGCGTTCCTGGCTACTATGGCCTTTAAAGCCCAGACAGACCATTGATTCCATGCTTTTATTCTCCCACCTTGTACACAGAGACGAACCATTCTAACCCTGCTCCTGTTACCCATATAATCGGACTCCCTGGCTTTTTACCCTTGGCTTCCTCTCCTGACCTGGCATCTCTGCTGCCTACCCTGACCTCGGATTGGACTGGCCACGATTTTCCTTACGCCAGGGGCGTCCAACCTGCGGCCCTCCAGCTGCTGCAGGACTACATCTCCCATCCTCCTCGGCCAGCCCCTTAGCTGAAAGAGCATTATGGGAGATGTAGTCCTGCAGCAGCTGGAGGGCCGCAGGTTGGACGCCCCTGCCTTACGCCCTTGTCTGTTACCGCGTTCCGGACTTTATTATTTATTTGGTTCTCTGCCACTCGGTTTCCACTCCTAGAGGAGCCTCCTCTTCCCATTACGTGGGCTTAATTTAACAAAAACATGGGGGAGGTGTTCAAAAACGCATTCTGATTTTGAATTCTCATATCCAATTATTTTTATTAGTATTGTTGTAATATTTCTAAAAATTAAACAAAAAATATTCACTTGGAACTGAATAGTAGCTGTTTCATTATTTTACCCCCGACTTCAGGGGAGGGCTGGCAGCCTAAGGCCTGGGGGGGCAAGTCACGTGAAGTGGCTCCGCCCCCTCGCACTCACCTTTCACCCCTCACCTTTCAGACTACTGGAAAACTTATCTAAACGGCCGCTGGGTGCTGATGCCACCGGTTGGAGCTACTTTAATCCTTTTATTTAATATGCCGGATCGGCTTGCCATATTAAAAATAAATAAATAAAGTATTAAAATAGCGCCGGCCGGCAGCATCAGCACCCAGCGGCCGTTTAGATTTGATTTCCAACAATCTGATGGCCGCATAGTGATGGGAGCAGCGTGAGGGGTGAAAGGTGAGTGCGAGGAGGCGGAGCTTTCACCCCTCACGCTGCTCCCATCACTTGGCGGCCATCGCATACGGCCGCTGGGTGCTGATGCCGCCGGCCGGCGCTGCTTTAATACTATTTTTTTTTTCCATTTAATAGCCGATCCGGCTTGCCATATTAAATTTAAATTTTTTTTTTAAAAAAAGCATTAAAGTAGCGCCGGCTGGCAGCATCAGCACCCAGTGGCCGTTTAGATTATATTGCCCCCCTGCCCCCCGGCCCAGCCCGCCCCTGCCCGACTTAATGACTGGCTCAGCGAAGCACCACAAAATGGAAAGCCCACAAAATTCAATGGTATTGGATCGGTACTGGCTTCCCGTCTCTATAAAGGATATTTTCAGCAATACTTTCATATTTCAATCACGCCGTGTTGTAATATTTTCGGGAAACCCTTCCTAAAAGTTTGCTCCGCGTATCATGAGCTCTGAACAGACGCGATAAACAACCCTCAACAAGGTCATGTCAGCTGACACGCCGCCAACACCTCCAGTCTCCGATCCTTTCTCTAGCTATCTGTCCTCAGTGATACTTTTAATGAGTTAAAAGATAATACTGTCGTATGAATCATTATTTTTTATGACCGTGATTTATACAACTTTGTACTTTGTTGTAGGTGCCAAGAAAAGTTGGCGAAGGAAGCGCAATATAATGAAAAAAGAATTATTAGATCGTGTTTTATTGTTTGGACACAAAAATCTGGAGTTATTCACGTAACGTTATTGGTTTGCTGTTAAATTATTGTAAGATAATATACCGCAGATGGTTATACCCAGAGCTTGGTCCAAGGCATTTCTGCTGATGTTATAATTAATGAACAGTTTTCTTAGGCGCTATAAGCAGGTTTATAGTTAACGATATAATAAAACGCACAAAGGGTTCATTTTTATAATAAGTCAGGTTTATGGCATTCAAGCACCTTCTCCATCCGTATAAATGGGTTTTTTTTTCTTGGATTGGTTTATTGCGTGTTTTGGTGGGAAAAAGTTTCTTAAATTAACTACTTTGTGACGAAGGATGTTCAATGTCGTGTTGACCGAACCTCTGTCAAATAAAATGGCCCCTTTGATATCCAACCCCTCATCTGACACACATTGTATGTATTAGACTGTGTACTTTTATCTTACTCTTGGGAATTTTTTGGAGGTTTTGGTGATTGAGTCGAGAGGCCATAGTCTTAGGTTGACGTTACTTCCAAGGGGTTAGAGAGGCTCCTGCCTCAAGGCGCTCTTGAGATATCTGGGGGAATGCCATGATTATTGTCACTGAGCTCTTCTCTACGACCCGCACAGACTGCCAATGTCTGCCTATGGAGATGGCTGCCTATGTGCTTAGCTTTATACACCTGTTGGTAATGGTTGTGGCTGAAGACATGGCCTTTCCTACGAGCAGGGTCCCAACAGCGAGCTGGGCTGAAAGTCCGATCCACCTACGGTAAATTATGGCTTGTGGGCAGTGTCCGTACATCTCTAACCGATCCTGGAGTGGGGACTAGATGTGGTATCAAGTTAAATAACAAAAGCAGAATTGCGTGTAACTTCCTCATGGTTATCTTAAGGAATGAGGAAAGTCAGTTTTTACATATAGTTGCGTGAAGTGGTGGGTGTCACATGTCATAAAGTTGAACATGTATTTAAATTGTGTGTGTGATATCGAATGAGTGCTGTGGCCCTTCCAAAAGTTGTGCCTGGAGTCTTATTTTGGAGGAAGAGGGATTGTTTGAAGGTATTGATCAGTTGACTATCTATTCATCCATCTTTTTATCTGTCTGCCTGTCGAGCCATCTGTAGCATCAATACAGCAAATCCCCATTTCTTTTTTATCACGTGTACACACCAATTCAGGTTAATGCATAATGCATTTAGTTGGCTTAGGCGTACATTACACATGGTGGAAACACTATACATGCGGCACACCGGCGTAAGATCACGCTACATAATGAAGATCAATCCATAATATGATACTTGTTAGAACATCCAGCAGATGAATGTGTGTCAGACGTATCAGATGGAAACGCGATGGGTGCCTCTGTGGAATGAATACTCCAGTGTCTTATTTGGGGTAGACTGCTAACCATTTTACAATATGTTTCCTGCTGTGTATCTACAATAAGTTTGTGACTGCTAATTTATTTATTTATTTATTTAATTTTCAACCTTAATTTTAATAAAAAAAAGAGTAGATGTGTTTGCAATGCATTACCCTTCTACTTGGTATTCATAGAATTCAATTCAGGTTATTTTACGTTTGAGTAATCCTGAATTTTACATTTTGGTTAAAAAGCTGTATGTCCTCTTATTAAACAAGGCAAGGGGGGGGAGTTTTTTTGAATAAATAACTTGAGAGAAAAATGGTTATAAACCAATGATCATCATTAAACAGGGCTAATAATAAAAAAAACCCCAACTAATTAGGTTGTAAGACTTTACAGGATGGAATCATGTTAGAGTTGCCTTTACAGAGGCTTTGGCTGCAAATTATCTTGGGCTCCCCTTGTGGCGATACTTGGAAATGCATGGATGAACACTAAAATGCTGAAGTTTCTTTTTTTTTTCTTCTTTTCCTTCTCTTGTGAGCTCACCAATGTCTTTCATTTTTTTTCAGAGAATGAGCGTCAGGGAATATAATAACTGCTACTCCTGACTTTTTGGTTCTGTTAGGCTGTGATACTCTAGGCTTAGGCTCAGCAGACCCTGCAAATTGACCCAGAAATGTTCTCTGGGGAAAGCACAAAATAGACTAGCCAGAAATTGTTTTCGGACAATTAATTCCGCGTTCAGCCCATTTATTAAGGACGAAAATTGGGGTGGCACAGAATTTGTTGTCCAACTCTCACATTTACTCTCCAGTTGGGGGAGAGGACGTCACCAGCAGCTCTGTCATTTTGACAGAAGTTCCCCGGGAGATTATCTTAGGGTAAATGGTGGTACTTCCGGTGACATCCTCTCCCACAACCCTCCAATCGCCAGGCGGTCATGTCAGCGAAGATGATGCAGAAGTGGACCTGCGAGACACGGAAGCAGGAGTGTGACAGAAAGAGAGTGAATGTGGGAGTGAAAGAATGTGGATGAGAGTGGGAGTGAGAGAACCAGTGAATTTCTGATGAAAATTGTGAGCTTTTTGCTTTGTTTTCGTCAATTTTGAGGGAGGTCTGGCCCTCATTTTCAGAGATTCGTAGGAATAGCCTGAAAAACACACATTTAATGGGGAAGACGTAAGACCACCTGGTATACATGCTACATACATGATCTTTTTCTTGGTATACTTCTTGTTTATTTTGTAAATAAACTAATATCCACAACCTTTTAAGTACAATCATCCTAACAGTTTGGTAGAGAAATGTCTGCCTTATGTTTCCTTTTATTATCTGCACCCTGGTTACACATTATTATTTTGTAAAATAAAAGTAAAAATGAATGTTTTATGGCACTTTACAGATCTCTGGTCAGACCTCTCCTAGTTCCGAAGACTCCATCTCCAGAAGAATATTGAGATTTTGGAGGGCAACAAAAAGGATGAATGGTTTGCAGGATCAAAATTCAGGAAGGGCAAAAGGATCTCGATATGTACGACTTGGAGGAGAGAGCAGAGAGAATGTGATGAAAACACTTAGGATTTAACAAAGTAAAGGAGGGAGGTTAATTTTAAAGGAGAAGAAATGTTGGAACAAGAAATCATAATCTAAAACTAGAGTCAGAGGCTTAGACGTAATATAAGGAATTTTTACTTTACTGAGAGGGTGGTAGATAAGTACAACAGCCTCCCAGCAAAAGTGGCAGAGGATAATAGAGTGAAGGAATCTAAACATGCATGGGATAGACACACGGCTCCTGAATCTAAGACGAGACCAACGACTGTTTGAGCAGGAGAAACGGGCGACTAGACGGGGGCCGAATGGGCCTTATCTGTCACGATAATGAGTCATGAACAGGTATTTAAGAAAAAAACACAACTGAAGCAGGAATCCATGGCACACTTTTTGAAGCTGTGTAAACACGCAGAATCCAATTTTCCCCTGCACCGTTGGTTTTTGAAGCTATATACCCTCAGGGGGTTCGATGAGTTGCCCACACTCGCAGCTAAATCCAAATTCTTCAGAACAAAGTAACAGCAGGCTTAAGGATCTCAGGAAACCAATTTAGCCTTTTTTTCTCTCAAAAGAAATCTTAAAGGCCGTTTTTCACCTTCACATGTTTTTAATGAACACAAGATTTCTGTTATGCAACATAAACGGAGAAACTGGAGAAACGGTAACTGTGATTATAGTTGTTAAGTAAATGTTTTCATAATCAGGGGGAAAAAAAGGTTGGTTTTATCCAAATTTTGTCCACGCCATGCAGTTTTAATTATTATTTACAAAGTTCCAACATATTCCTAATTAAGGAAACTGTAAAATGAATTGTAAAACCATACACGACATTAACATTTTTAATAATCACAATTATTACTCATTTCTTTGCTCAGCAGGTCCAGAGGGGGGGCAGCACTTGTGCCACATAACAGGGAGCCTGGTTGCCCTATTGGACCATCAGGCTCTCTATAACCCCACTAGTCAATGGGCCAGTTAAAGTGGAGATGTCAGGATCAAGGTGAGGAAAGGTACTGTATTGATATAGGATATCACCAGGAAGTAAAGGCAGTAGTCTCTAGGCAGGATGCCCACTGGCAGGGCTGACGGTTACGGAGGCCCACTGGGTGGGCTAACAGCAGGAAGCCCACTGGCAGGGCTGACTGGTACGGAGGCCCACTGGGTGGGCTGACGGCAGGAAGCCCACTGGCAGGGCTGACGGGTACGGAGGCCCACTGGGTGGGCTGACGGCAGGAAGCTCAGGTACAAGACACGGGTAGCTCACGGTACAGGGCCAAAGCAGAGCGGTCCATGCACTTCAATGCAAAGGCCCTGACTACAGGGCAGGGCAGGTTAATAAAGGCCAGGTACTACTCAGGTGATCAGACCCAGCTGACCTGGTAATCTGATCCTGAGCACTCCAGAGAGAGGGAGAGGGTGGCCACTAGTGGTAGCAGCCGGACGTAACGGCAAAAATAATCATACATGGTCCGGGCTAGCAGGGTGGAATCCTGACAGGAGATCACCATACCTGGGAACTTTTTAGCCTCGGCTACCTGGAGCCCCCCTTGCAGGTCCTGCTGATTTCGGTGGGCGGTTCTGCTGATGTTGCGGGGCAATTCCGCTGACGTTGCGGGGCAATTTCACTGACATTGCGGGCGATTCAGCCGATGTCAGTAGGCGGTCACAATGACGTCGCCTATGGCAGCGCGGCAGGCCATCCCATAGCACTCACACTTTTTGGGTCTATTCACTAAAATGTTGAGTGGTCAGTCAAGTTAATGGTCAACTTGGCTGCCCAGACATGACTGAGGTTGCAAAACAACTTGCATATTCACTAAAAAAAATTTGCGAGTGCAAGTGCTTGTGGCTGAATTTTACGAGTTGCTGGTGAGGGGATGCGAGTTGAATGAAAACTTTCATATCTTACCAAATTTGACTTGCCAAAAACATCAACAACCCCTCCTGCAATACATTAAAATATTTGTTTAAAAAAGTAAGAGAAAGAAAGAAAGAGAACGAACGACCGGACTCCCTATTACATGGGAAAGCAGAGGTTAACAAATCTGGAAGATGCTTGCTTTTTTTCCAACTCAAATTGGATCTCCCCTATCTCCCCTCTACCACCCCCACACAAATCATGGATGGCTTTAATATCTCAAACAACAAGCACTCTTCTCCTGCTGCCAATAAACTGTTCTCTTTCGCATGCTGAACCCACTAATAATTACGGCTACAATGGAGCTACTACACCCTCTTTTCACCCCTCCTTTTGTTTCAACTACCCCTACGGCTCCCTTAGATTGTAAGCTCACAATAGGGGGGCCCTTATCGCCAAGAACGTTGTGTAAAAGTACCATAAAGCTAGATGGCAACCTCACCGGCAGGGTTCTCCACACCCAATGTGTCTGTATGTTTTTGTGTATATGTGTTACGTAAGCGTTAACTGCCCCACTTAAATTGTACAGCGCTGCGTAATTTGTTAGTGCCTAATAAATAAAAGGTAACAATAACGATAGAAATAATATTCCCTCACCTTCTCGTTTAATCTCTTGCAGTGGGCCACCTCCCAACGACTGAGGAAAATTGGGTAATAATACAGCAATTTAATAACGGAAAAATAAAATAAAGGTTCCGCCTCGTTTTGACATTGACACGGAATGTGATGAGAGAGACACATTTGAAGGTACGATCTCCAGAGGAAGAACGAGTTTAATTTGAGCTTCTGGCATTTTCTGACAGGAAGTTCACAGAGAGCTGGATGTGCTTACTGTAGCTGTTTACTTCTGCCGAATCTATTTCAAATCCGTGTCCCATATCGCAAGCAAAAAAACCCTTTGCTTGTAAATATAGATCTTGGTCCCTTGTCGTATTCTGTCAAAGTCTTTCATATCATCTTTGGTGGCCTGTAGACGATCGAGAAGCATTCTACTTCCAGCTCAGCGTCAGTATTTCTGTGTTCCTATTTAATTGCTTGTGTAAGGGTAAGTGTGTGTGTGTGTGCAGTATGCGTAACTTGACAGGCTATTGATTAATACTGTTTTGGGCCTAGAAATAATATAATGATTAATTACCTATAATTATTATTTAACATTGTTTTAAATAATGTCCCAGATGAACCATTTCCATGCCTATCCCTGGTCGTAAAGCTCAAGTGCTTGTGACGCCTAGAAGATTCCACGCTGCACCGTTTCTAATGTTGTTGGTCACGTGACACTGCGCTGCAGGTTGCTTAAATAATTTTTCGAGGGGGCATTAGGTGCGGTAGGTACACCACTGGCGGTAATAATTCACAAGCATAGAATAGTGCAAGTGCTGGGGTTATATAGGCTCAGGAGGTGAGGGCCCCACCTCCCATGGCTGTCCCTGCCTCCCTGTGGGGGGAGCAAGGCTCAGTAACCAATAGGGAGGCAGCTTTGGGCAAGAAGATGCCCCTCCCCCCTGCTGGCAGGAGAGCAGTGCCGCTGTAGTCCTCGCTCCCATTAAAATCCCTATAATTGTGACCCCAAATTCTTACCCTACATGTTATCCATGTGTAAATGGGAATATTGTGTTTTATATATACAGTTGCCATTATAGGCATATTATTGAGGGACACATAAACATATATGTAAACTTCTCCGGGTCACAAAGGGGAAGATGAGACCAACGACTGATTCAGGTGACATCAGGCTGATTCAGCTGTTTCTATTTGATTGGCCACTTTTCGGCCAGCTGTGGTCATCTCAACCCTCCTAGCAGATGGAGTTCTTGGGGTTGAACCTCTAATAATGAAGAGTGAAGATGGTGAGTTTTAAGAATTTCAGCCAACCTGCAAACTCACACCTTAGTGAATAAAGCCTGCACTTGTGCGGTGATATTAATTTTCCTGTGTACCTCTTGTTTGGAGAATGTAAATTCTTTTACGAATGGCTTCATTAGACTGATATATGGCCTATATTACTGGAAATAACAGCCTGAAAATCGTCACGCCATGGCCATTTATAAGGTTACAGAGGCTGACGAACATTGCGTAGACCTGGCAGCTTTTCGTGACTCAGAGAGTGACTATAATATTCCAAACGAAGAAGGATATTGCCTCATAAAATATTAAAGTGCCACAAAATTTCGATTGCGCTCATTTTTCCTGTTTTTACCTTAGATCAAGTGGCGCTGCAAATTATTTTTCTTTCATACTCTATATGAGTTTTTTTATTAATATAATTTTTAAGAACTACTACTAAATTTTTGGAGTGGGAAATCTTACATTTGCTCCATAAAAGACGTTCAAGTATATTTTATTAATTGGTGTTCTCATTACTAATAGCAAAATAGAAGAAAAAATAGAAAAAAAGAAGAGTTGAAGGCGTTATAGCCACAGAAGGGTATGATGGTCAGGTGTCCACATACTTTTGGTCATCAATATATTATTATTATATGTTTATTTGCTCTACAGAACTGTAAAATGTTTAATAGAGAACATGGAAAAACTGACAGATCCGCTCTAATTAAACAAAGGCTAAGGAATATCCCATTTTAATGACTAAAATTTGTTTAACCCCTTAAGGGCAATGGGCGGTCCCTAAACCCATTGAAAACAATACATTTTGAGTCCGTACATGTACGGGCTTTGTCATTAAGGGGTTAAAAACAGACACCAGGAGTTACAGAACAAAGCAATATATTTTCTTTTCGTTAGTTTTTCTTTAGGGCATTTCACAAACGACATGCTTTATGGATTTGTAGTTTTTTTTTTCGGTGGAAACAATGCAAAGAATTGTCGATTGTGGTCTGGGTATTAAATATTCTTTGGCTAAGTTGCTTATTTGATTTTTTTCTACGAAATGACCTTTTTACGTGAAAAGCGGGAGATGACAGGAGAACACAACAGAGAATTCACTCACGGGGTCTGGCTGACCATCTCAAAATATAATCCTTGTGACTAAAACACACGCGATTTAGTCGAGATAAAAACTGGTATTTCCATAGCTTTTTTGACTGTAACATGAAAATGTTTATTTCACACCCAAAAAAGACCTAAATATAATATTGATAAAGAGGTTTATAAGGTCTAATTAAAATATTAATTCAAGGTGTTTCTATAAATAATAATTATAAATAATGCTAAATATTTCTATCCCAGGACAGAATTTGATAACAATTGGAAATAACGTGCATTTCAACACAGAAAAATGTTATGCTTTGCATTTGGGGAGAAAAACAAGCATGCGTAATTATATATTGAACGTCTGCTTATTGGAGAAATCCTGTTAATAGCCTTTCCAAGGCAGTTGCTGCGAACGTTATCCTGTCTTAAAAGGCAAAATAATGTAAAGGGCGAGAAATAAAAAATTGCCTTTTTCTATATATTTGATAAAAAAAATACTTTGAATATGCAGTTTGGTTTTGGGAACCAATTTGTAAAAAAAACGAATTATCGGTGGCCTTAAATGTATCTAACGCTGCACTTCTTGCTTATTTGGTTTCCAACTTTATAGGTGTTCTTAAATAACATAACTTTTAATAACATAATTCCACTTTAACCCCTTAAGAACAATGGGCGGTCCCTAAACCCATTGAAAGCCATGCATTTTGAGCCCGTACATGTACGGGCTTTGTCATTAAGGGGTTAAGGTTTTGAAGACAGGTATAAATAGATGATAAATGAGTCCATCCCTGGTCCAAGGCATTATTGTGTTAAAAGAAAATGAAGCACAATAGATGCATCGCGCAGTCATTATTTATCATCAACCGACAGGCTGAAGTCATTAGAAAATGCTTAAACCTTAATAAATATCTGACCTTGTTTTGAAAGATTTCCAGTAGGACTTTTTTTTTTTCCTTTCTATCAGCCAGAATTAGTAATTAACTTTTAACTGCTTTTGCGGTCTGAGAGCCAACGTGTTCAGCTATTTGATGCTAAAATATTTAACCATTTTCCATTGTATGAAATTAAATCTTGATTTATTTAATTATTGAACTTTCCTCGTCAGCGAAAACTTGAGAGTGACTTGAAATGCTGCCGTAAAAGTGTTATTGTTTAAAGGGGGGGTTACCCCAAAAAAAGCTTTAGTGGTTTTTTTCTTTAAATTTTACATCCTAGTATCCAAATTTAACCGTTTTCACTGTCAACAATGAACATGGTAGGTGGCTGGCAAGGTGCAACCAGAATGCCAACCATGTATATTATCTTTTGTATGGTTTATATACAAAATACTAAAATGAATGTGTTTTGCCTTTTATAAAAACCACTTCTGTTGTTGTTATGGTAATATAGATCTTCCAAATGTTAAATTGCATTTTGACAAATGCTGCCTCAGCCCTAAAATATTTGCGATTAGATGTTATAAAAGAAAAGCAACATTTGAAACAATGTGTCAGCTTAGAGGTTTATATATTTTCTTTCTTTATTATTGAAAATGCGATGGTCTAAAGTCTCCAGCTCCACTTCTGGGGGTCACAGTCAGCAAAAGGGATAATCAACAATTTCTTTTCCTCCCTGACCAAAGGACCCAAAGAAGGGCCAGATCTTTTTGGTCGGGGGGGGGGGGCTTGTATATAGTGTCATTAAAGAATGGAGAATTATGGAAGTTTCCATGCTTGTGTCTTTTGAGGTTGTATGTCAGGTATATTCACACCATTTCTGGTTAAGGATACTTCTTTCCATGTTTAAATAACTAATGAATGGATCTCTATTTACAATGGTCCTGACCATGTCCATGGTGGTCCTGCGCGTCCTACATGTGTCCTAGAACTTCCTATTTTGGCTGATGAGATCCCAATCTCGCCTTCTTTAAGGAATCATGGCATATATTTGAAAATTTGCACAGAAAAAGAAAAAATATCATAGGCTAAGTCAAAATTTGTTAAATGTACATATTGACCATTTTAGCAGCATCACAAAAGCTATATATATTGTTCTGCTTGCAAGGTAAGCACAGAACAGCCCTGGAATTAAGAGTTCATGTCAGGACGGCATGACGGTGAATGGAATGGTCATTAATTATGTGTAGCCAGTTATTAGTTTTAGGACAGGAGACATTAGAGTAGAGCTTACAAGGTAGACTTCAATAAAAATCTGTATCGGTGCACCGTAGGATAGACAGTGTGAGGAGCAGGCAGGCACGAAGCTTAGAACAGCCCAGTAAGCAGCATTAATAAAGGGCATTATTGTATCTGAATTATTTCCAGGTAAGTGTGATGTTTCTGGGTAGGTAGAACTTGTGTATGGCATTAAACGGCCCAGGAGGTAGCATTAACAGGTCGGCTTGGAGGATGGGAATCCATTAAGAAACAGAGTCAAAGGTTCAGGGAGTTTTTGGGGCACTAGAGTTTGGATCATAGCCAATCATTCAGCATTAGCAAGGGGGGCTTGACTGGACATGGTATATCATTTACATCGATAGTGCCCAGGGTTCAGGACAGTGTGGAGCTGGACAAGCATATGTTACCCTCGCTCCTTTCTTTTATTATTATTATTTGTTGTTTTATATAGCGCCATCAAATTCCGTAGCGCTGGAATTTCGGGTCAAAATCTGCACCGGCAGGGTCCCTGACGACCGGCATCAGTGTATAACTTTAGGTGGCACTAACACTAGTAACAAGACTAGCCGTGGGCTGAATCCCTAGTGAGTGTCGACCATGCGGGAGATGTTACCTCTAGTTGAGTACTCTCTGAGACCCCAACCCGTCTTCAAGATCAGTTATCAAGTTATCTTACATGTTCTCGTCATTAATAAAGGAGAACCTCAGTGGGTTTGAAGGGACTGGTTCTTCTACATGGAAGGCAATGCAGTCATATTAGGATTAAATGTGACTCACCGCAATTAGGGTACTTGTCATTGTGTGCTAAGCAATATACGGTCATACAGAGTGACCGAATCCCCAGGGTTTTTTAATAGCATTTATAGAATTCGCTTTTCCTACATAGTATTTACACTGTCTGTACTAATTCCCCATTTTGTAGTAATTATTGGTTATTTTAGCAGCACGACCAAAACATTTTTTTTTATGTCATTGGTGAATATCAGAGCTGGAAAATATAACTCTCAATAATTTTCATTATTAAATTAACTTAAACACATTGATGTAAGAACACAGTTAAATGATATGTACTACATGTACTACTATACCATGATGCTACATAAATGGCAGCCGTATCGCTAGGGCAATTTCAATATTTTTAATTCATTATTTTAATCAAATTTCCACAAATTCTATTTTGGATGTTAATGTTTGTGCGATAATTTCCAAGACTATTTAATGTTGGGTGATCTACACTATATAGACAAAAGTATTGGGACACCTGACTATTAAACCAACTGGGACTTTGGTGACATCGCATTTAAAATTGGTGTATTGGTCAGGTGTCCCAATACTTTTGTCCAGTTAGTGGATATCACTATTCAAAAAACCCATGCTACTGCACTTAAAGATTAATAATATAAATATTTATTGCCATATTAATAATTTAAACCATACATAAAAGACATACAGTACAGCTGATAATGTAAATTTATATTTGTAAAGAAATACAATATTTACAACATTATTATTAAACTATACATTTCTTTGAGCTGGTATTTTTTTAAAAAAAAAAACATTTAAAATTAGAAATAATTGTATTCTTCTGACACCCATACAGACATATCCATGCAAATCCATGTGGGCTATAAGTACATATAATATATAGAACATTCACAGGATTAAAATTATCATAATATAAAAAAATATTACTAGTGAAATATTGATATTATTTATTTTATCTGCATTGAATTATTATTACATTCTTTATACAATTCTAAAGTATGTGAATAGAAAAATAAATTCCTTCTTTAATCTAAAATAAACTCAAATACAATCATATCATATTATTATCATATTATTAACTTAAATCAGTACCCCTAGAGAAAGATGGTGTTAAGTATTTTTAGCCAAAATGTTTGTTTTAAATATTGATTGAGTGTGGATGTGTTTTTTTTTTTTGAATAATTTATTAAATGCAAAAACTCTACAAATTATAAATGCAACCAAAAGTAATGTATTTATGAGTGTAAAAAGTGTTCCATCTATTTATACTACAGTTTATCAAAGTCTTCCACTGCATGTTAATTCATGCATTTTTAATATGCAATTTTCAACATAACTTGGTGTCTAAAGCAACATTTATAAAAAAATCTATTTCGAATTTTTCTATACATATTGAATTAATATTTTTTTTCTTCAATACCTATCTGAAAATGTGATTTCTGTCCTAGTTATTTAAATGCCATTTGTAGTGATTATGTGTGCTCTGATCCTCAAAATATGGGCTATAATAAGATTTGGGTTCTGATGAAGGTTTGTTGCTTGTTATTGCTGCTAGGAAAGAAACAAAAACCTTTGGATTGCATTAAAACCTGTAACATATTAAAAATGATAATGTGTTTGAGATTTATTAACCCCTTAAGGGCAATGGGCGGTCCCTAAACCCATTGAAAACAATGCATTTTGAGCCTGTACATGTATGGGCTTTGTCATTAAGGGGTTAATAAATTCCCCAATATGTATTATACATCTCAGGATCTCAGTTACAATAAAGAAGTAACATATTATCCAAAGTTGAAATCCTTCAGTTCTATTTACATCTGAAATAACTCTTTTTTTTTAAAGATATCCATTAAAGAACCAAGTGTTGGTTTCTTTCAGCCAAGTCAAATGGCTTAGAACATGTTTTATAGACATTTTGCTACCAGTGCACTGTTGACGTCCAACTCTGCTCACAAACGTTGACTGTTTAGAAGGAGCATAGAAGGAATCTGTTAATAGTGAAAAGACTTCCCAGTGTTCTTATTCCACTCGACCCCCAGTGGCCATATGTGGAACTGCAAACAGAACACAAAAAATAGTCTTCTTATTGGAGCATCACTGGAACCTCAGTCTTCTGGTGTTCCCTTTGTTGGGTGATGGCTAAGGTTCACAATATCCATGGTATTTCAAAGTCAACTAGACATGTGTTACATGCCTGATCTTCCTAGAAATTGTATCAGTTTGCCCTTGTACAGGAACCTGAAGAAAAGATAAATTCAAATCCCTATTAGAAGCAGACTCTTTTATTTGTTTGTGTGTATATATGTGTGTGTGTATATATATATGTATATATATATATATATATATATATATATATATATATATATATATATAGTTTTCAAATATTAATTTAATAAAACTGTTCTACATTTAAAAAAAAATATATTTATTACTAATATTTACATAGATAAATAGAATAATTAATGGCTCCTCTCAGAAGCTCTGCAGAAGTAATCTCATAAACTCAGACCTGTTCAGGTGATATGAAGATTCCAGTCATCAAAAAACTTTTAACAAAACTATAAACTTTAAGTCTTGTTCTTCTGATACCAATTCGTTTACGCTACAGACCAGGATACATAAATTCAGGATCTTTGTTTCTAATTAAGGTTCGTCTTTTATATACATGAGAAATTACCTGTGCCGTAGACGTCCTGTTGGATATTGTGTCTGAATCAAACGAGTTGTTCCATTTAGAAGAAACTCCTGGTGAAAAACATATTATTTATAAAGTCATTTATGCAACGAAGTCATCTGCAAGCTAAGAGTTTCCATCGTAATAATCAAGCATAATTTTTACATCAGAAATCAAAAGATTAAAGCAGTTTATAATTTGCATTCTGGGATTTACTAAAACAAAAACGCTTTAGTGTAACTATAAGCAAATTATTTAGTAAATTGTAAATGAAGAAATGCTTGTTAAACTTTAATTAGGAGTGATTTTTGAAAGCAAGCAAGCAGTGTCATTGTTGGTATGGATAGGGTTGTCAGATAAACCCTGAGATTGTCCTTGTTATTGATAGTTTGAAGTCATCTTAGAGTTTGAAGATAATTTGAAAATGAACATCCAGATGATTGATCCTTTCCAATAAAAAAACAGTGGGCTTAGCAACTAAACATTAGTCACCAGAACATAAAAATGTTTGATTAATTAATACAGTTAAGGACTTATATTTTCTTGTTGGAGTGTCGTATTTGTTTTGCTTGATATTTTATCTTCTGGGGATCTCTTACTCCAAGTGAAAAGGTGGATCCAGATGTGGACCTCCTTGATCTCTGGTGCCTAGAGGAATACCACCCGTGCCCCACTAATGAGGCCAATGAAGGCCAAAACGTACATCTGGGGTTTGTTGGTTCCCTCGTGCAGAGGACTTTGGCCTCATGTTTTGGATCTGGACTGCCCTTTGGGCAGGATCACTCTGATATGATGGAGATTTTTACTCTGTAACGGCACAAGAGAGCTAAGAGTCGAGATTCTTCCAAGCGGGGACCCACCATAGGAGAGGCTATGATTCTTGGATGAGCT